>NC_138547.1:28857581-29016243 GCF_964234715.1 Podarcis melisellensis
CCCACTACTACCACTTTTTGACTTGTGGTTTGGGAGGGCGCAGAGGGAGCTTGTAAGGCCAAGGGTGGCTGTTTACAGGTCCTGGAAGGCGTGGAGGGGCAGGATAGGCCATCAGGTCTGGAGGGGTGGGAGAAGGCCTGGATGGGTTGTTTAAGGGGTTGCCAGGGCAGGATATGTCCCCAGAGTGGATGTCTGAAGCCCTGGGTGTGTGTATAAACACTCCTACCTGCCAGGGCAGGATATGTCCCCAGAGTGGATGTTTGAAGCCCTGGGTGTGTGTATAAACACTCCTACCTGAAGGCAGATGTCTCTCAGGCCAAACTAAGAGTTGCAGTGAAAACACACACATATGTGCTGGTTGGGAGAGCAGACCAGGCAAGAACCAAGATCTCACAGCCAGGCTCTCCCACTTCTTGGTAGATCTGACACTAGGCAAAATTGCATACAGAAATGTGTATATTGGGGAAAACACACACTAAAATGCTGTTTTTTATGAGGACTTCTTTAAAAATGTTTTTCTTCCAGTGGTTCTCCCCTCTCACATACAGAATGCTCTCCTCAGGGAAGCATGACTGGTGCTCTTTATCTACTTTAAGATACCAGCAGGACTTCTATCTTTACTTGGCCTTTTAGCCCATAATTTGATGGGTGGCGTTGCAACCTCTTTTATCTTTATAGCTGTGTTTTTAGATTTTTTTTAATTGAATGTTCTTAATTAGCTTTAATGTTAACACAAAGTTTGGGTCACTTTGTGATAAAAGTGACTAACAAATATAATAAACAAATGAATGAATAAATGAATGAATGAAATAGCAAACTGATGTTGAAATGTGGAGAACTGAAGATTGAAAAAATGAAAAACAGAGAGAAATAGAAATTTACATATTCCCTCTTCCCTCTGTAGAGACTTAAGTACAAAGGTGTCCACCTTTTCCACCTTGATTTTTTAATATACACATAACCATTGTGACCTCCATTCACCAGACAGTTTTTACAGTTCCTTTACCCTTTCCTTTTCTTCCTTGGATTAGTGCTTCCCAGCCAAAGATGGAAATCAGAACCACTTATCTATTGAAAGAAAAATTGCAATAATAGGAGAGAGAAAATACAATTCTATTAAAGTTCAAATGATGGTCTTTAGAGACTTTAGATCAATAGCAAATACAGGCTACTGAGCTTAAGGACCTCATAATTCCATTAGTGTAGGGCACTTGCTTCTGATGCCTGCAGAAATATTTGACTCGGGAATAATGTGCATAGCCATTTTGAGCAGAGAGAGAGAGAGAGAGAGAGAGAGAGAGAGAGAGAGAGAGAGAGAGAGAGAGAGAAACAGGAGTCCATAAGATGGTTGGATGGCTTATTGTACACCTCCTTCTGGCAACTGCTGCAGCCAAACTGGTGCCTCCCCAGTCACATACGCACGCACTGTTAAGACCATATTCATGTAAGAAAATCTTACTCAGCTACAAGTGATCGCCAAAGAAGACTACATGAGCCAGCTGCTTGATCCAGCAGGCGTTTCCTGTTCTTATGTACCTGTAAATTGTGGCTATATAACACACACACCCGCCTTCCAATTGCTTCTGTATTATTCTTATACAGTACATGAGTATTGCTATTCCAGTGCTCAGTGGGATCCAACAGGCATTTTTGGCATGTTAAGTATACCCAAAGTATACTTGGCCAAATCTTGTTCCATAAGTCTGAAACCTGCTGCATCTTTGATGTGAACGTTCATCTATTCCTGACTTCTCCCCTAAACAAAGCAAAAACATTACTATATATGTGAAGTTCCCTGTACGTGACGCTAAGGCTGATTTGACTTGAAATTTTGACAATCATTCTTTGAAAAGAGCTTGCTGTTCTATTTATGAACCAAATGACCATAGAGAATCATCTACCACTAACAAGATTTGGGGAAAGAAAGGAGAGGTCATCTTAATTGGGAGTACTGTTTCCTGGAAATGAAAAGTAAAATATTGAAGCTAAGATGACATTGACAAATTGCTACTATTTATTTAAATGGTGTAATGCAATCTACTAGTAGTTCTGTAGTCTGTGTGTTTGAAGCAGTTGACCCATCCAGCTAATATAAACAAATTAGCCTCCTGGGTATTAAGCTACATCCTATCTGCAATTAAAAGTAATAGCCTAGTGTTATTTAATACTAGCAAAATGCCTGTTGTTATGGTGTGTGTGTGTGTGTGTATTTTTGGGTGTAAGGCTTGCACAATGCAAAGATCTCTGGGGTCCTCTGTGCAGATACACATTGCAACTCACACACAATCTCTTAAGGTGGAGTGAAACTTCATCACATATTTTGTCTCCAAATTTAGTTTCCCCCATAAGCTGTTGGAGATGAGCAGGGAGCCAGAGTGAGGCAGTGTACTTACGGTTAGGGCCTTTGGAGGAATTTGGTTGTTGGCCAAGTCAGGCTGAGACAGCCACATATTGCTGCAGGTCAGCTAGGATGGCCCTGGGCAATCTGGAACTGTTGGGAGTGGAGCATCAGGCAGAAAAGAGAGTCAGACATCAGGCAGGAAAAAACTGCCAAGACCTTCCTGACTGCTGACTGTGTCTTCTTAGAAGAAGTCAGGAGCTGCCTGACTCTGCTGCCTGTCTCATGCCCTGACTCTGAAGTAGCAGCCTGCAGGATTTATGCCTCTGTGCAATAGCTATGCAGTGCAGACATGGATCCTGCATGGCAAGGTGCTCCTTTGCAACAGGTTTCCCTGCTGAAAATCTCCTTGCACAGAATCAACTCTCAGAATTGATTGTGGGCAGGGAAGGAGATCCAGTTTCCCCCATACCATCAAGGTCATATGTTTAAGATTTTTATTTTTTAAAGGAAAACCTGCCCCAAACTAATTTGGTAGGGCAGGTTGGCCAAGTGTTGGTTGGCCCTGACAGGGCTCCCCAGGATCAAGACCATGGAGCCAGTCAGGGTTTTGGTGCACACCCCCAGTTGAGGTTGCCATGGACAGTGTCTACACCACCACCACCACCACTTCGCCACAACTGTCGTGGCAAAACCGCAACAGTGCATGTGCTCTCCATGGCCACGTGAAACACAATGCCTCACTTAAGGAAGGACTCCTTTCTTACACTGAGGAATGGTGGGCCCAGAGAACCCTGCTGGAGTGTCATTGGCTGTTTCTCTGCAACAGCGACAAGACTCAATGGGAAGGAGTAGTAGTAGTAGTAGCAGCTGCTACAGCAGCGTGCACAGCTGCAGTGCACAGATGGCAGGATGGCTATTAGCTGCAGTAGTGTTGACAGCAGACCAGCCCATGGGCAACAGATGGGGGCACAATCTATTGCTGTTCTGGTCCTTTCTCATGCACTGCCTGAGGTGCATTGCTTACTACAGCTTATTAAAGGGCTGCCCCTGGTTTTGTGACTTTTGGGTTGGTCCTAATAAAGGTTTTGCTCAATTGTTGGAGTTGGAGATTTTCTTAAGGACCCAATTAGCTACCTTTGTTTTTTAATGATTAAATAGGCTCCCCTCACTCCACCACATTGCAACATGATGCTGCATGCATGCACGGGTTTCCTACCCAGAAGTGGCAGCCGGGTAGCAAATCTCTGCATGTGAACTAGCCTAAAGCAATCTGCGTAGCTTGAATTGACAAATAGCACAACATGAAACACATTTGAGGGGGTGGTGGAGAGACCGAACTCACATTAATGTGAGCAATAACATGGGAGGTGTTTTTAAATGAACTTTTAATTTAAACATAGTAGGATGATAATGTTAATTAAATATCAATTGTTTGCATGGGACCACTTATTGAGTTTAATAAGTATGTATGAGATATTAATCTAATTGTCACGCAATTACCTCTTTCGGGGTGGGGAAGAGCAGCAGAGTGGAATCAAAAGCCTTTTTTAAAAAAAGCACTAGCAAGGTTGTGACATGAGCTAGCATTGTGATGCACTTTTGTGCTTTCTGCCTTCACCTCTAGCTATTCAGTAATCCAATTAGATATGGCAAGGTGAACTAAAAAGAAAGGATGCATGCCAGTAAAAAGTAGGGAGGAAAAGGACCATGCTGGATTAGCATAAGGCTAGCTATTCATTTATTATATGAATATCCCAGTCTTACTTCAAAGGGCTTGCAGCATCAAATATGGAGCCCAATACTTCTCAATGTATGTTCAATATTCAAAGTGCTATGGTGAATTTTGAAGCTGGCGTGGATGAAGTGTCATATTGTTCAGCATTGTGCTTGGTATGGGCTTGAGCAAGAATTTGGCATAGGCCCTGAAGGAATGATGTGTGTTCACAGAACTTCCAGTGGATTCTACCAACATCATGACTGAGTGATTCTGTGCAGGCATAGGCACTCTGATATATATGCCTGCTGCCCCACCTACATATTCAATAGAAGGGGCAGGTCAAGAGATGTCCATTTGAAACTCTCTACTAACCCTGAAAGCAAACTGGGAAGTCCATCCATCCATTACCTTCCTGTGAACATCTGAACAAATATGTGTGCCAAACAATGTACTTACAAATAGCACATGTTGTACTGTGTTAGTTCAGATAGAAGGGGGGGGGGGATAACCCTGCGAGTGCTTCCCACATCAGAAAAAAAATGGGTGTGTGCATAGATGGGGGAAAACACAACCCTGATTTGGTGCTTTAGATGGTGGGTTGCTTTGCCTCAGACCACTTCGGAGATCACATTGCACAGCACTGTTGAAATGGATGGAACAGCTTTAATTGATTTGCCATTCCAAGTAGATTTACTGTTATACTTTACTCTGGGCTACTTTTATTTACTTGGTTTTCTTCTTTTGTATACACACTTGGGTAATGTCAGGGACTGGGCATAGGAGGGGGAGGAATGGATACTGCCTCCTGAGCCTGAACCTGCCAGAGAAGAGGGAGACAGTATAGATTTACAACAGTGTTTTGCGGAAGGTCACAGATCAGAGGCTGCAGAGGGGAGAAGCTGGGAAATATTGGGAGAGGAGCAGGAAGAAGAAGAAGCACCAGGGGAGAGACAGCTGACAGACTCAGTGTCTTTAGAAAACATTCCAGACCCCCCCCCCGACCCGAGAAGCTCAGTGGAACCACTGTTCCCCAGCCTGCATCCTGTTCCCCAGCCCCTACTACCACACTTCCTATTCTGACCTGAAAGGTCTATAGACACCCAACATGACTTTCCTGACTAAATGTCCAGGAGAGGAGGAGGAATATGTTTTCTTGAAACCCAGCCTGGTGTGGGAGGACCTAGCCATTGTTTCCTGGGAACATCTGCCTTGCCCACCAACCTCGACACCAAGTGAGCTGGTTGGGGAGGTGTGTAGAGAGTAGAGTTTGATGAGGATATGGACACATTGGACACACACAATCTCTCAGTCACTGGTGGCTCTCAAGCTGCTTTCGGAACCGATTTGCAGAAACTCGATGGCTGCATTCACATGACACTTTATTTTGTCCCCCCCATATTTGCCTATGTACCTTAATTTTTCCATTATATTTGAGCTTTCACATGATGCAGAAGCCATTTCTGGAAATTTAGCACCATGTAGTTGCTGCAAGGTAATAAGAAGCGCTGCTGCCACCATCACCAAAATCATTCAGCTGGTCACAAAGGGTGGAGACTGAGAACAACAGCTGATACAGTAAGCCTGCAACTTACATGTATTTAACTTGTGTTACATGTATTTAAAATAAAATACAATAAAACAGGGTAAAAAGGAGGCAGGGTTCTGGAGGGAAATGACCTTGGCAATGCCACATACCGCTGAACCCAGTGGGTTTTGATTACCTAAAATTTTGGCTTTAGCTGTGGTTCCTAGAATGTAACCCCCATGTAAATTGTGGCCTTACTGTATATTGCTTTAATCCCCCTACCCACCTCCAAGCACTGTTTGAAAAGTCCTGAATGGAAGCTAAAGCTCCCAGTCATAAAACAATGCCCATCTCTCCCCCCCCACACCTGGTGTTTTCAATGGATCCCATTGTATTTAGTGGGGCAGGCAGAACCCATCCTACCCTCTAAAGTTTCAAACTGAGTCCAAAGCTTTGGGAAAAGGCCACTTTGCTTTCAGTTGCTTTGACCAAGAACTGTTTCTCCTTGGAGAAGGCCTGAATACAGGCAATTCTAAGTGATGGCAGGGGTTATGTTCTGGGAATAGTGCATAAAGCCAAACTCAAGTACAATCAAAACACATTGGGTTCAATAGCTGTCCCCCCCCCCCCCGGGTGCCTGATCCCTTTCAGCCCCTTTAAATAACTATCTACCTATAGCCAACTGCATAAAGCTGAATGTGTGCAAGTTAAATGAGCATAAACGGTAAATTACTTGTAGATTCACAGTTCAGCTGGATATTTGGGGTACCAGCCCTCCTTTGAATGAATCAAGGTTCTGATTTGGTCCTGAGCCAAAGCAGGCAACATTCAAAGTGGTCTGAGCCAAATCAGATATTTTTCAAAGTGTCAAACTGGGGTCCAAACTAAATGTTGTGGTTGATACAACCCCCGATTCTCTCTCTCTCTCTCTCTCTCTCGATTAAGACACTGAACTGGTGGTTTGCATTAGTTCAGATATCTGTTGGCATCTCATTTCCTTCTGTCATATACATGCATATTTTGTTTTGGTGTTCTGTGAAGACGCCCTTTCATCATAAGCTGAATCAGTACTCTTCAGTTATTATTACACATATATAGCCTTATAATAGAAACAGTTACAGAGCCACAACCACAATAAATCATAGCAAATGCGCCTCTATAATTAATACTTTGAAATTTTAAAGAATGTCTAGGCGTTTATTAAGAGAGCTTTAGCTAGTTAGATATCAATTACCACACTTATAAATGTCTCTTAGCACTTTAAAGAATTATTTGATATTTAACTTGCCATGGGCAATCATGTTCATTAAGAGCCTCATACATAAAAAAGAAAATCTTTGGGCAATTCTGTGGGATTTACACATTAATGAAGTTAATTTTCTGTCTCTCTCTCACTAGGTTTTTTATGGGTGGTATGCTTAGACATGCATTCATCTTCGCCTTTTCTTCTTTTTACTCCTTACTGTACATCTCTTATTGTGAATTGGTACTACAGTGTAAACTTTGGAAAAGCAGGGATCAAAAGACTAGAAAAGCCTACTTCAGTTAACATATAGAGAGGGGGCAGGAATACATCACCTGGCCCAGCCTCCAACATCATACCCCTGAGCAGCTCCACCCCTCTGACCTGCATGCATTGGATGAAGGTCAGAAATAAAATGTAGGAAGCTGTCACATTGGTCTATTGAGTTCAGTATTGTCTAGAATGACCGGCAGCAGCACTCCAATGGCTAAACTCATGCTAGGGATCATGAGTCATCCGTTATGAATGAATAAAGCCTGCTATAGACAAATAGGTCCAGGGGTTTTTTTTGTGCTACTCATCTTCAAAGTTTGATATATATATTTTACAGGCATCATCTATCTATATTTTTTATTTGCTAAGTTAGCAGAAATGGATGAAATGTGTAGGTATGGCAGACTGTTCAGTGGGAGCCCTTCTAAAGTGATGAGTGCGGCTGAATTTTCCTGCAAGGGCAGCCTTTAAAACTATTTTCATCCTGAGAGTCACCTTACGTCCTGGAAATTGCTGCATGCCATCTATGGGTGCTGCCAGAGGCAAAAGTGGGCCAAATAGGACTCTTACCTTGGTACATCCCATCCAGTATAACACTGGCCAGCCAGATGCTTCTGAGAAGCCTAAAATCAGTGCATGGAGACATCATTCCTCTTCCATTGCTGTTACCCAGCAAGTGGTGCTCAGGGGCATACTGTCTCTGAAACCTAGACGCTGTGTGTACAGCCATCATGACTCCTAACCTCCACTAGGTCTTTCCTCAGCGTGTTTGTTTAATCCTCTTTTAAAGCCATCTAAAATGGTGGCTGCCACCGCATCCTGAAGTAGTCAATTCCATGGATTAATTATGTGCTATGTCTGTCCTGAATCTCTTCCATCTTGGGAATTTAGGAGGCTGCCTTTTACTAAGCCAGGTCCATCTAGCTAAGTGTTGTCTTCACTGACTGGCAGTGGCTCTCCAGGATTTCTGCTAGTGGACATTCCCATTCCTGTCAGGAGATGCTGGGGATTGAACCTGGGACCTTCTGCACAGGTTGCAGATGCTCTGCCACTGAGCTACAGTTCACCTATTTACTGTCATGTGTCTCCAGGTCCTATTACTATGGGAAAGGGAGAAAAACACCTGTCTGTTGGCTTTCTCTATTGAATGCAAAATGTCATAAACCTGGATCATTTCACCTCTTACTTGCCTTTTTTTCTGAACCAGAAAGTCCCAATCAACATAGACTTTCTTCAAAGGGGTGAAAACTGATTTATACCAACATAACAAACCTTTAAATTGTTTTAAGATCTGATGTGATTACATCTTCATGGGGTTAATCGAAAGCTGAAGGCAGTTTAAAAGAAGGCAAGTGCCCCTTGTTAACTAAGGTCTCTTCAATCTTCTTCCTCTGTTTCACTTCAGAATCAACGGTTGTACATACGATCTGGCATGCAAAAAAGACAAAAAAGGAAAGGAAAAAAAGAACAGAATTCAGGGCAAGTTCACAGTGAAATTAGAGGGAGCCAATATAATGAGCACAGGCGAATATAACCAATCCCAAATTACCAATGTTTATCGATTCAGAATAGCAACCCTGAACCAATCAACCACTTTCGTCATCTCATTAGGTAAAGAAGCCTTAACAAATGATGTGTTAAACTTCTTTGAGATCATATCAGGGATTTACCTGGAGGTCTAACACATCAGTGCAAAGAGGTCCTAATGCTACCTCAAGCATGTCAGATTCACCATAAAGCACTCTTAGAGGGAAGCAACTGCAATAACGAGATTTTCACAGATAAAATCAGCAATCCTGTCTGGAAAATATATCAGAGAGAGGGAGAGGGGGAGAGTCCTATTGCAAAGAGAGCTGAGTTGAGTTTTTCAGAAGACATGTTTCTTTTGAGAACATGTCTGAGATTTTTTTTTTTACTCACACCTGTAGAAAAAGGAAACCACATTGTAAAATTCCCCCCAAACATTCTCTACTGTTTAATGTGGACACCATTTCCTATCTCTTCTTTCTTCTTCTTTTTTGGTGATCACTCGTAAGATTGTCTTCCATAAACATGGTTTTAACAAGTCCGTAAGTGACTGTGCAGGCCAATTCTGGATCCACACGTCCTTCCACAGTGGGGACATTGGTTTCCAGGTGGGAGTTGATCACTGTGTGGATTTGCCAAGTGTGCCTTCCTCTTAGCACGTTTCTCCCTTGCGTTCTGAGTTCGAGTGTCTTCAAAGTCCATGACACCTTTGGTAAAGGCTGTTCTCCAACTGGAGCGGTTGCAGGCTAATGTTTTCCAGTTGTCTGTGTTTATATTACATATTTTTAGATCTGCCTTGAGACAGTATTTAAACCTCTTTTGTTGACCACCAGCATTGCGCTTTCCATTTTTAAGTTCGGAATAGAGTAGTTGCTTTGGAATACGATAATCAGGCATCCACACAACATGACCAGTCCAACGAAGTTGATGTTGAAGAATTATTGCTTCAACACTGGTGATCTTTGCTTCATCCAGTACATTGGTATTAGTTTGCCTGTCTTCCTAAGTGATGTGTAAGATTTTTTGGAGACACCATTGATGGAATCTTTCGAGAAGTTGGAGATGGCGTTTGTAAGTGGACCATATTTCACAAGCATACAGAAAGGTTGGTAGTACAATAGCTTTGTAAGCAAGCATTTTGGTTTCCCTGTGAATGTTCTGGTCCTCAAACACTCTGCACTTCAATCGGGAGAAAGATGCACTCACAGAACTCAGGCGATGCTGGATTTCAGCATCAATGTTGACCCTTGTGGAAAGATAACTGCCTAGGTAGGAGAAGTGATCAACATTTTCCAACATTACACCTTGTCGTGGTGAGTGGGCTTGCATGTTTCTATGACCCTTGTGAGCAAAGCCGTCGGGAATCTTGTACTCCCAGCAGAGACACCCAAGGCAGTAAGGTCAAAGGGAAGGAGCTAGACAAAGAATGATCCAAGAAGTCCTCAACAGCAGAACAGGCAGATGATAACAAGCGGTATGTTATAACAGCTGTGAAGGTGGGATGAAGACTGCAGCAGATAGGATCTACTGGTTTGTCATGACTACTCATGCCATCAGAACAGAGCCCTACTGCGAAGACTGTGCATTGATCATCATGCACTGATCTACACAAATAAAACAAATTCATGCACAGGCGTCTTCCAAAAACCCAACCCAAACCCCAAAAGTTCCATGGCGATCAGCAAATGGTAACGGGGGCAGGATCGTGAAATCCGGAAGCCCCTAGTCATGAACTGGCACATGGGCGGTGGATACAGATTCAGTCATTCTGACTCAAGGAACGAGGCAGTTGAGCAGCTCAGCAGCTGTATCCATGACTGAGCAGCCCTATTAGTATCCACTCTGCTCATCCTGAAAAGGTGGAGGGGCTAGAAAAGGTGCCCTAAACATAGTCTGCCTCCCTTTTTCCCTGACTGGATTACCGCGCCCAGTGGGGTCACCACCTAGCGGTCATAAAAGACAATTGAACTTTGGAACATGGAATATACGGACTTTGTCAGATAACACAGACAGCAAGCATCCTGAATGCAGAACTGCCATATTGCAAGAGAGCTTGTGAAGTTTTAACATGGATATTGCAGCACTTCAAGAGACTTGAAGAGCAGGCGAGGGACAACTGAAGGAAGAAAAAGGATTCCCTCTCACAACAACTAGCAGCAAGGGACCACTGGAAGCTAGGTGAGAAGTGCCACGCTACCAGCTGCTATAGATTCAGAGGTGGGGATCTAAGGTCCAGGTACTCAATGCTCCAGACCTCTCAGGCCCTTGGAACTCTCCACAGCTCACATCCCTCCCTGGCACTGCTTAATACCCTGAATCTATCTGGCTGGCTGAAATGTGTCCTTGAGCTTTGATAGCGCCTCTTTCTTGTCTCTCAGTGGAGAAGGCAGAGATGTGTGTGCATGTGCAGAAAGCAGCCTACTGTACAAAGATAAAATTTACACCTATTGCTCCGTCCACTTTTGCACACGGCCCTGCCCACCCCTGGCATGTGAAGCCTGGAAGGTTGCCTAGAAGGGAATGTGGCCCTTGGGCTGAAATAAGTTTCTAATTTAATGCCCTAATTTAATTATCATTGTACTAGGAAAGAGAGAGGTTTGCAGTAGTAGCAGAGAAAAGAAGAGTATCAAGAATTAATCAGCTCTCCCAAACAGAAGAACTTGGAAGTGAGGACTACTGTGTTATTGAGTGTGACCTCCAAGTAAGTTGCCCCAATCCAAAATGTATTTTGTGTGAAATCAGTAGATCGTAACTGCATAACTGTAACCGAATTTATCTTGTTGATTTCGAGAGTTCTTAGGTGTGATTAACTTTGTCTGAATTGAGGCTACTGGGTTTAAGGTGTCGAGTGTTCCTTTGTGTTGAATCTGGAAATATTGTCAGTCATTTTATGTGCAAATATGATTGCAGAAACCATTTTTAAATTTGCCATTGACAGGTTTACAGTTCAATCCCGTGCAGGTTGGAATTAAGTATCACTATGTTCAACACCTATCTATTCTGAAGGAAATCAGCCGTGAGTGCTCCCTGGAAGGACAGGTCCTGAAGCTGAGGCTCCAATACTTTGGCCACCTCATGAGAAGAGAAGACTCCCTGGAAAAGACCCTGATGTTGGGAAAGATGGAGGGCACAAGGAGAAGGGGATGACGAGGACGAGATGGTTGGATAGTGTTCTCAAAGCTACCAATATGAGTCTGACCAAACTGCGGGAGGCAGCGGAAGACAGGAGTGCCTGGCGTGCTTTGGTCCATGGGGTCACGAAGAGTCGGACATGACTAAATGACTAAACAACAACAAATGCTCAATACTCCCAGGGAACGAAGTGCATACCATTGTAGCTCAAATCTAAAACAACTGTAACGTACTAGTTTCCTCTCCCTTTATCTGCTTTCCAATATAAACTGTATATATTTTGCTGATGATGATCTTCAGGTCTGTGCATATTCCTGGGATCACATACCAAACAGCAGTGGTTGGCTGGTAAACCAATCTAAGCCAACACGTAGGAATGAGAGTCCATCTCACTTCTGCTGACATGTCTTTATTCATTTCGCATGACTAGTTGACTCATAGTCGGAAGCCTGCCTCAGGCAATGCTTTGTATTTTAGACAGGATAGCAGAAGGGAGAGAAGAAGAAAGCAGGAAATATGTGGGTGACAAAGGGTGCCTCCAGACTGTCACTATTTTGCAGGAGGGATTCAAGTGCATACTAGAACGTTGGTTTTACACAATTAACGTGGATTAAAGTGCTCCGTTGGCCTAGTGCAACAAATCCACTTTTCAAATCACAGGGAATTTGCAGTTAAGGAAGTGAGGTGTAAATGCACCCGTTTTGGCATTTGAAAAACTTTAAGATGTTATATGCTCAATGGCCAGGAAATTGCTTTTTCTTGTTAAAAGGTACTGGAAATAAATAAAACAGACATGTGTTCTCTCTTGAAGACAATCTAAATTGGCTACTATTAGCCTCCTTGGGAATTAATCATTATTCCAGGGTACTCTAAAACCAAAATGTGCTTGAAGCAAAGACTTATTGACACAGCAACTGTCCCCAGCCTTGTGCCCTGCAAATATTTTGGACTGCAACTCCCATCAGCTGATGGGAACTGTAGTCTGAAACATCTGGAGGGCACCAGGTTGGAGAAGCTGGGGCTGTCATATTAGTGCATCATCATAGGGCATCAGTTAGCTAGTGTTGCTTTTCTCTCTCTGCCTGTCCTATTATTTTGCCTTCCTTGTTCCCAATACTTTATTTACTAAGCATGATAATGGCCAGATTTGGGCAACCCTTTTCACTCATTTTATTTAATGGAGGTGTGGGAAGCCATATATTGTTGAACTACAACTCCCATCATCCCTTGTGAATGGCCATGCTTGCTGGAGCTGACTGAAGTTGTAGTTCAAAACATCTGGACAGCCAAAGGTTCCTCACACCTGATTTAATGTCTTGCCTTGTGCTCTATTGACAAGTCTTATGACAGTAATCCCTGCTGTGTAACCTTTATGTCTGTGTGGGTTTTAGAGAGTAGAAAATTTGATTCATATTTTTTCTCCAATGTGATTTTTATAATGCCCCATGAAAAGCACTTATTTGTGCACAGATTGAATCTTATCTAGGAAAGGATGCAGGTTTTATACCAATTTCCAATTAGCATATATCACAACCTTTATTACTGGGGAGAAGGGAATATCCCAGATAATTTTGGGTTGCCACCATAACAGTGCATAGCAAATATGGCTGAAGAATATTTATAAACACTTTGAGTCAATAAAGGAACATGGGGATCGTTTTTGGTATGCATGTTATATTTGAGTAATGATCTACAGATATACTGTGTATAGTATATACACACAATCAGACTGGCGGATTAAACCCATGTCAGAATTACTCCCGTTTTACCATTGGGAATGGCAGTTTGTACAATGTGAATTTGGCTCACAGCTCATGGTTGCCAACCTCTGTACAATACTGCTGATGAAAATGTCTTCTCTAGCAAAAGATAACTTTTATTCATTAATGAAAATGAAGAGTAAAATAAACCACCTCCCTTTTCTACCGAAGTGTTATATTTTAGAAAAGAGAATAGAAAATGCAAACAGCCCTCCCCCTGTCCAGCTCTGACTCGTGTTCTGTTTGAAGTGTCAGCTCTGGTTTTTATCACCATTTTATTACCATTGAGGGAGAGCCCTCAGCAGTGTAGAGAGTCCTGCTTTACTCAATAACATTTCAGACGTGGCTTTCTCTGAGTAGAGAAATGAGGGGACAAGCAGAGGTGAATGATAAAGTGTGCTGAAAATCCAGGCTGACACATTGGTCCTGATCACATGAAACTGAGGTCAAAGGGAAAACTATAAAACACCTGCCCGAATCTGCCATTTAAAAGAAAAACAAAAAACAAGCAGCATTCTTTCTTTCTTCTCTTTCATTAAAAAATAAATAAAACAAAACAAATCAGTGTTTCTTTCATTTTGGGGGAGAGGAGAGGGGAAAGATATCTGGTTTTCCACACACTGTGAAAACATCCTGATTGCTGGTTTGCAGACTCACAGTTTCAAGCTTTAGACAAAAGGATCATGTGGCATTCATTAGCCTAGGTTGGTGGTGGCTGTATTTGAGGATCTTGTCATCTTGGCTGACTGGCTCAATAGACTTAGAATGGCTTTTTAGAAGTATTTCTGCAAACGTTAATGAAGGTTGCCCCCCTCCCCACCTCAAGAATCCTCATGCCAAAATTTGGCAATGATGTATTGATAGGTGGCCAAACCTAGAAAACAAACGGACAAGGCATTTTCCAATATATATAGTAGACAGTTCCACTATAAATGTGTGTGGTGTAGATTAACTATCAGTTTTGCTTTCCCAGACAATTTTCTGCAGTGATTTGCAGGTGTTTTTTTTTTGGGGGGGGGGGGTGGAATCCTCATAAAATCCTCACCAGCTTTTTAGTATAAATTTGTTTATTTATTGAACTTATATCTCGCCCTTCCTCCCAAAGGACCCAGATTTTGGATAACGTACACGTTTGCCCTAATATAAAACACTTTTGCATCTTATTTTCACTTATTTCCCCCCCCCCAGTATATATGTATTTTTATGCACACTCTACCCTAGTATATACATTTTTAATCCATTATTTGGCTAGAGTTTTGCATGGCAAGATTTGGAAACGTGCATGTCAAAGGGTGGTTCTATTTCAGTTTGCCTATTGTTCAGAAAGTACAAATTTGGTAGACTCACCTTTACATGCAAACTTAATTGATTTTCTCCCCTGACCTATTTCTGCCCTGTATAAGCCTGCTATTCATGTTCATATGTGTTATTCCCTTGTGAGGATTTCAGTAAGGGGAAAGGAAGTGAAAAGCAGTTTTCTCAATGAAAACATCCATTCCCCCTTCTTTGGATAAACTTGCAGACCTTTAGGATGTTGGAATAAGATCCCTTTTCCTGTCTTGAGGGAATTTTGATGAAGGAAGTAGGTCCCTGCCCAAGTTGGATCTATCCCTTTAGTACACCCCACATGTCTCTTCTCAAAGAAAATACCCTTTTCATATTCAGATACAGTGATACCTCGGGTTACAGACGCTTCAGGTTACAGACTCCGCTAACCCAGAAATAGTACCTCAGGTTAAGAATTTTGCTTCAGGATGAGAACAGAAATCGTGCGGCAGTGGCACGGCAGCAGCAGGAGGACCCATTAGCTAAAGTGGTCTTCAGATTAAGAACAGTTTCAGGTTAAGAATGGACCTCCAGAATGAATGAAGTTCTTAACCCGTGGTTCCACTGTATTTGTTTGTTTGTTTTTGTCTCTGAAACTGATTCTTAGTTAATACCACTCAATGGGACCACCCACATAGGCATTTAATTCATATTTGCAACTTGACTCGTAAGAGAGGTGGCACACAGAAGGAGGGATAAGGAGAGAGAAGAAACACTGAAAGCTGCCTTATACTGAGTCTGACCATTTGCCTACATAGTTCAGTATTGTCAACACTGACTGGCAGTGACTTTTCAACGTTTCAGACAGGTAGGGGCACTCTCTACCTGGAGATGCTAGGGACTGAACAGAGGACCTTTTGCATGCAAAGCAGATGCTCTACCACTGAACTATTCCTCAAAACATTAGATCTGGATTTGTTTACTTAATTTCTCAACGAAGTGCTGACATATAAGCAGAACTAAGCAATTTCTCCTTTGCCCAGCTTTCCAAACTGTGTGTTGTGGCACATTAGTGTCTTGGCTGCCGTGTGTAGGTGTGTTGCGTGAATGCCCACTCCCATTGTTCAGCCCAGACACTGAGATCCAGCGCCGAGGGCCTTCTGGCGGTTCCCTCATTGTGAGAAGTAAGGTTACAGGGAACCAGGCAGAGGGCCTTCTCGGTAGTGGCGCCTGCCCTGTGGAACGCCCTCCCAGCAGATGTCAAAGCAATAAACAACTATTTTACTTTTAAAAGACAACTGAAGGCAGTCCTCTTTAGGGAAGTTTTTAATGTCTGATGCTGTACTGTTTTTAATATTCAGTTGGAAGCCACCCAGAGTGGCTGGGGAGACCCAGCCAGATGGGCGGGGTATAAATAATAAATTATTATTATTATTATTACGCTCCCTGTGCTCCTCCCAGGACTGGAAAGGGGTTAGTTTAACCTCTGGTTGGCTAGTAAAACTGAATTACTGTGTTGCAAAATGATACATGTCTAAAAAGTGTGTCACCAACCTGAAAAGTTTGGAAGGCTCTGGTGTAGTGTATATGTTGTGTGCTCCTTATGCGCTGTGTCATGTGTGTGTATAAGTCTTATACCAAGGTTGGATATGGACCCTCGGAATGTTGTTGGCCAAGCATCAGGGGCAATGGGAATTATATTCCAGCAACATCTAGCAGAACACAGGTTCCCCAATCTTCCTCACAAAGCGGAATGGTCCTCAATTCCCAACCAGGACTTTAGATCATGTGGAGCACTTACATGCATATAGGTATAGCTACACAGGTACTCTTTTGCAGACATCCTGCTGAACTTGGTGAATATTAAGGGAAGGATATGTGAGCTATTGTTTCTGTGTACTTCATGATAACTACAGCAATACTGTAAATACAAGCCAAAAGGGCACTCTTAAAAATATAATAGTTCTACTACTGCTGCTTCCTGTAGTTTACCTGTTCCTTCCCTTTTGGCCTAACAGAGAAGGAACAGGTAAGCTACAGGTAGCAATATTCTAACTCAGCCTAAGACCAGGGTGGTGGCTGTCATCATCCCTGACCACTGGCTGTGCTGGCTGTGGCTGATGAGCTTTGGAGTCCCACAACATCTGGAGGGCCATAGGTCTTTGGGAAGCAGAACGGTGGCACAACCATCATCAACTTGAAAGTAGATTTTCCTTTCCTTTTCCATAATCAGAACTTCCTATGAAGACATATCTGCTTGATAGTTGTCTGGCAGCTTGATTATTACCTGAACACACACACACACACACACACACACACACACACACACACACACACACAACGCCATACAAATTAGGCTAACACACTGTACTTGGAATAAAGATTACTCTCCAACAATTGACAGCATAACAATAAACTCATCAACGGTGCTGTGCTAATCAAACAATAAAGCACTTTTCATTAGATGACTACCTCTCCTTCAGTAACGCACTATTAAGTGGCTGTGTTTAATTAGAAAGGTAATTGATGAGACCTTGCTTTAATGAATATAGGTATGCATATGTCAATATCATTCTTCTTAACTTTGATGATTCATGCTCTCTTTTCCCAGGCCCATCCTTACTCAACAAGATGGTTAACAATATATCACAAGCTTGACTGTCAACTTGCAATTTCTGGAGCAGTTATAATTGCCAGTGTTAGCTGCATCCTTCCCAAAATCCTGTGCGACAGGCAGTTTTTACAGATGGAAGACTGAGACTGAGAATAGCTTGCCCAAGGTCACATAATGGCAAAAAAATGGCAACCTTCAGCAACCCCACTCTCCTTAATCATAACCATACATAGAAAGCACATGGCTCCCCCCTTGAATCCCAGGAGCTAGGGTGCAAGGAACCATAGCTTTGTAAGGGGTAAAGTACAGTTCCCAGGGTTTGGGAGGGGAAGCTATGTACTTTAAATATATGGTGTGGATGTGACCTAAAAAGCTGCAATCTTAACTATGCCTATTCAGAAGTAAGTCATATTGAATTCAGTTGGGCCTCCTTCCAAGTAAGTGGGGTTAGGATTGCAGCCTTAGAGTAACAAGAACACGAAAGCTCATACCAAGAACAAACTTAGCTGGTCTCTAAGGTGCTACCAGCAGTGTCTGTGAAAGACCGTGGTTCTCCAGGGTTACAGGAAGAAGTAAGTCTTTCCCAACAACTGGTCTTATCTGATTCTTTTAACTGGAGATACCAGTGACTGAACCTGGCACCTATTGCATGCAGTGCATGTGCTGTACTCCTGAGCTACATGCCTTTCCCAACAACCAGCGCACACAGTGTAACAAGGGTGGGTGCAGTGCTTTTTTGCTAGAAAAATAGGTGCCAGTACCCACCATGAAGTTGTTACAGTAAGTGCTATACTTTGCAACAACAACAAAAAGTGGTACCAGTACTGCATACCCTTGAGTACCCACTGGAAAAAAGCACTGGGTGGGTGAGCTACTTAAACCTTCTGCAGAATCCTCATTTCCCTCTCTTAGGGCTACGAGGTCTGTTGGGATTCAGATCCTGAGAGTAGAGCGGGATAGGTGCTCTACAAAAACAGTGGTTAGAGCTTGGAGGGATGAGTGGAGACTAGAGGAGCTGGGTGCATCAGGGGAAATGTGGCTGTGTCTATTAACATAGACCCAGAGGATACAGCTTGGAGTTAGGGGTGGTGCCTTAGGGGACAATGGGTAGAGCCTGGTGGGATAGGGTTGAACTTTATGGAATTTAGTGAGTCTGGCAAAAAAGGTTGACTTTCAGGGTTGGGTGTGACGATCTTAGCATTTCCTTCTTCCATCACCCTGCAATTTTATTCTGCACCCAAAAGATCTCTTGAAGGATGCTAGAATTCTGAATCAATTAAAGCCACATATGCACCATACATTTAAAGTGCCAGCATACTACTTTAACATTTGTGGCTGTCCCAAAAGGGATTGTAGGTGGTTAAGTGTGCTGATAGTTTGTAGGAGAACCCAATTCTTCTCACAGAACTACAATCTCCTGAGTTTCCTGGCAAGAGAGATTTATTGTCATCAAACTACTCTGAGCACTGTAGCTCTGTGAAGGGAATAGGGGTCTTCTAACAACTCTCAGCATGCTTAACGAACTATAATAGTGCTTCAAACAGGACATGGATGGTGGCCTGAGCCTGATTTTAACATTTCAAACCATTAGAAGACACACTATTGATGCAAACAGCTTCTGGATCAGTATTACTCAGAACGTTCTGTGCCCAGTTACTGTGAGAGCCAAAGGTCTGCAAAGTGTAGACTTTTTTGGTCAAAACAGAGTGGTCACATTAAGTATATTTAAATCAATGAGCTGGAGTGTGCCCAGATGAACACTGGATTGTGGCCAATCTCCACAACCTGAAGGCATTTCTCTCTGTAGCTTTGGGACCCCTTCTCATTTGCTCTGCTAGCAGAGAGATAAAATATTTATACAATGAGTAAAACTAATCTGACAATAAATGAAAACCACAATGTCTGTGGTTTAATTTCTGCTTTTTTATTATTAATTGGCATCCTTTCCCATATAGATAGATAGATAGATAGATGATAGATAGATAGATAGATAGATAGATAGATAGATAGATAGATGATAGATGGTAGATGATAAATAGATAGATAGATGATAGATGATTGATAGATAGATAGATAGATAGATAGATAGATAGATGATAGATGATAGATAGATGATAGGTAGATGAAAAGGAAAATATATATAAGGAAAATAAAAAGGGGAAATAAATAAGTAAAAATAAGATGAGGGCTGGAAAGAGCTAACAAAGGTTCCATTAAATTAGGGAGTAACAAACAAACACAACCAATTTATGCATCAGAGTCATTAAATGTGAATCCTCACCCCCACTTTCCACACAGATAGTACTTAGGTCTGATACAATTGATCCTTGGGGAGCAGTTGCCTTAATTATGAAATGAAACACCTCTGCTAATGTAGCCTCAGAACCTTGTTAGTTTATACCCCAGGCATGTGGCTAAGGATGAGCTCGAAATGCAAAGGCAGACATTGTTGGTCTCTGATGCAGAGTGGCATTCCTTTATGAACCACTCACCCTCCTCCTTGCCCTTGGAGTAAGGATAAAATGCAAGACCTCTTCAGTCCAACTCAGCACACAAATAATAATGAAGAGCTTATTGGTGGGCAACTAGTATCTGTACTGGAAAGCCTTTTTGAGCTGATGGCCTGCCCTTGTGTTGGTGGGACTCACTCCTCTGGCATGATGAGCCTTGCAGGAAAAATTAAAAGAAGATGTAAACAGCAAATGCAGACATTTTGCAACATAGCTAAAAATAAATGGCACTACTGGCAATTATGCAAGTTTTACTGGATACATTAAAAAGACATTAAATGCACAGCTGTTTTAAGTGTCTTTTAAGCTGATAAATTAACTGTCTAATAAATTGTAAGATTTGTCAGCTAATAATGCTATTTTATCTGCTTTAACATATGCCTTCCTAGTTCATGAAGCATTATTGTAAGTGCCAAAAGGAGATAATGTGCATTTTACAGTGTTATGTCTTAAGTGGAATGGATCATTGGCCATGAAGAAGTGTGTTAATAAATCTCCCAGGCTTTGTTAATTGCACTCAATGAAGTGTCACTGTTAAAACACAAAAGATGTGATAGAGAAAGCTGAACATAATGTCTTTCAGTTTTACAATTAACAGTTCACTAGGCAAATCGACCAAAAAGACCATAATTTGTTGAAGCCTTATTAACTTACATTTTCCTAGTCAAGGTCATAATTGTGAATGGCTTAAAGCTATCTTTTTTATGCTCATCAAGAAGAAGTAACCTTGCTGGAGAGAATGAACTCCTCAGTCTCTCACTGGTGCTTATCGCTTGCCCAGCAGGTAGCAGACAAATAAAGCTGAACTCTGTCACATAACAGCCTCTCCAAGTTATCCGCCATCCAGAAAATGTACCTGAGATGTCTGAAGAGCTTTTCCTGGATGTAATGGGCACACAGCATCATCCCAGCTGTAGCTGCTTCTTCTTTTATGCTTTGCATTTCATGGCATGCCCTCTGTGCTCTTCTAGGACCTTGGAACACTAGGGGAGATGGGCAGTGAGGGGGTGTGCATGGTTTGACATCACCCAATTTCCACATCACTGTTTTAAATATTTGTTTTTAATTGCACACACACACACATATTGAAAATGGAGACTGCTAGATCAGGCCAATAGCCCAGAAACTGCCCATCTAGTCCTGCAGCCAGATCTCACACAAGGCCCAAGGGAAGCCCTAAGCAAAACCTGAGTACAACAGCACTCTCACCCACCTGTGATCTATAGCTACTGGCATTCAGAGGCACACTGCCTCCGACAGCAGGGGCAGAACACAGCCATTGGGCTGGTTGCCATTGATAGTCCTATACTTCACGTCTAGTCATATTTTAAAGCCGTCCAAATTGGTGGCCATCTCTGCCTTCTGTAGATGCAAATTTCTAAAGGATGGCCCTTGTCCCACCCCCAGCACAGCTGCAAAACTTGCATATGCAAATTTAAAAATTGGTGGTGGAGAGAATATTTACCAATATTTCACTAGATTTAATGTGCACATGGTAGGTTCATTAGTGGACAATGAATCCATACAAAAAGTGACCTTGCACGTGCTTCTTATATGTTGTCTTTTTCTTTTTAAAGGATGCCGCCTTTTAAAAAACAAAACAAAACAAATCCATTCGAAATAAAAAAAGTAGCATAAACCCTGTTTAGTCCTTGTGGCTGGCTCCTTGTGTTGATCACAACCAGTAAAAAGGAACTTTAAAAAAAAAGAAACAGAACAAGAAAATGTCAAGCTTTTAATGTAGCTATTTAGCATGCAAAACACACTAATAAAATCTGATGTAGCAATTCTTTATTATTTCATGGGGGAAATGGGGGCAAGAATAGCAACGTTCTCCATACCAATGTCACATTTAATTGACTTCAGAGGGAGAGCAACCAGAGGCGGTTTGACGAGTGTATTTTCAAAATGAAATCAAAGGTGCCTCTTCTCTCCTTTCTGTAGCTGCAAAGTTCCTGCCTGCAGTTGGATGTCATTAACCAAAGCACCTCCAAAGGAAAGAATTACTGGCTGCTGGGGTCGGTTAATCAGTATCAAATTTACTGGCCCTCATCAGTTTTACTTTAATTAAAAATAAATAAACCTTCCAGTAACTAAATTTGCTGGAAATCATAATAAAGACACATAATCTTGCTGATCCAACATCAAGTGTTCACACCATTAACAGAGCTCTCACTCTTTCTCCAGCCACAGCACACCACTAGAATGCATTATCCAACATCGCCTCTGCTGTTTCTCATCAGCCTTTATTATAATGGACAAGTAGCGCTAGCATCAGGGTTTTTCTTCTTCTTTTTTTAGTCCATTCAGATTTGGGGAAAGAAAAATGCAGTATTACAGATGAATTGCCAGCCCTCCAGTAGGGAGAGTGTTTGACTAACATAGAATGTAGGGAAGGAATATCAAGGTGCAGCAGCTCACAAAACTATTCATTTGGCTTTGAGCAAAGGCAGTGCCACACAAATATATACACCCTTGCTCAAGTCCACATATGCTCCAGTGTGTATAGGGGGAGCCACATATTGAGTGGCAGTGCCGTGCATTGGAACACATACCCTTGCTGAACTCAAGAGTGAGGGACATTCTGCAAGGCCATGGAACTTGTCTTCTCTGCTTCAGGGATAGGAAAGACATGCAGTGATGCTGCATACCAGAATGTCTCTTTCTTGCTGAACCTCAGAGAGAGTGTGGCATTCCGCCACTGGCAGAAGCTGTTGGGTGAGTAGGGAGCCACCTCTTGCACTTCTGCCATCTGAGGAGGCTGCTTCAACTAACCTAACAGGTGGGCTGGCTCTGAGTGACTACATGGAGCTCCTGCACAACAGTTAAACTAGAATTCAGCACAAATTCAAAATCTGGCAAAAGTTTAAAAACTGGACTTTGGCTTAGACTATCTAAAATGTTTACAATATGGCAGCCAAATTGTTTAAGGGCTCAGTGGTAAAGTACAAGCTTTGCATGCAAATGGTTCCAAGTTCCACCCCTAGTTTCTCCAGGTAGGACTGGCAGGAGGAACCTGCCTGAAACTCCAGAGAGCCCCTGCCCATCATTGTAGACAATACTGAACTACATGGACCATTGATCTGACTTGGTATGGTAGCTTCCTATGTTCAAGCTCATAGCCAAGCCCAAGTAGGTCAAACTGAAAGGACTGTGTATTCTTTCCCTGTAATTCCAACCACAATTTTCTTCCCACTTTGCTTTCTAATTCCACTGTGACAAATTTTAGATTGTAAGCTCCTTAGGACAGAGATCTGTCCTCTTGACTTTTGGGACTAGTTTAAAACGATAAATGTGAAGCCTCGTGGATGAATTTTAGGGACTTATCTCAACTTGCTAAATTCAAGGGGAATGACCACATTCGCTTCTTACGTCGCTCTCCTCTCCCTTATACTTCTGTGCATACTTCATTCCCCTAATTCACACCTCCTATCTGTCCTTCCTTGCTCTTCTTCAGCAGTAGAAGCTCATACAAAATAACTACTAGAATGAACATGGTTCATCTGTTGCAGCAGCAACTAAAGCATCTTTTTAAATGTCTGCATGAAAACTGATATGCATTTCCATGTACATTTCTCCTAATGTACATATTTTTATACACTTTTTTATTACCCTGTATAAGGATTTTGCAAGCAATTTCCCACTCCTAGAAATTCAGAGAAAGTTCAAATTTCAAAGTGAATTGTGTTCCAGTTCATGCATTGCTTCAGAAAATGAGAATTTGGGAAGTTTGTATTATTATGTGAACTATGCAAATTTCTCCCGCATCTCTAACCACCACCCAGTTTCCTCGGAATGTTCCCAAATGATGTAACATCCAGGGTATTCTGCAGGAAAAACAAATGCTCAGCTCCTGCTGATGCTGATGCTCTCAGAGACAGGAAGGCCCCCCACCTGCCTCAGATGGTATGACTGAGGACCGAATGTGTTCAGCTGGGAATCCCATAGTCCTCTACATATGTTTTGGAACATAATTAATATGGGCATCTTCATTTTCATTTTTACCTTCATTTCTATTTAATTGTCTGCAAAACAGAGATCCTTTTTGTCCAGTTATGTGTGAAATTTGGCAATGTCCTGGGGGAGTAATAGAATGTATGCTAATGTCACTCCATTTTGATGGAAAACCTCAATGCTACAAGCAGCAGTATGCTGGCTAGGACTTCCCTGAAAATAATGGAAAAACAAAAACAAAGGTGAAACAAAATGAGGTGACCAAAATGACCCCCACCCCAGACACTCCTCTAACAACTGGAGTGGCCACCAAAATTTCACCTAAAGCAAATTATAAAGTGCCTCATCAAAAGAAACATCTGAAGACAATTAAGAAAATTTTTGTAAGACAGTGGTACCTCAGTTTTTGAATGTCTTTGTTGACGAACGTTTCAGAACTCAAATGCCATAAATGCTTCAGTTTTTGAACATACCTCAGAAGTTGAACATGCCCTGTGGCTTCCGTACTGAGGCTACCATATTGAGTTTTCTGTTTTGGAATGTTTTGGAACATTTTGGAACTTGAACGGATTACATTCGAAAACCAAGGTACCACTGTATTTGATAGAAGAATTCTTCACACCATTATGAACAATTTTCTTGGCAAAAGGAAGGAGGGAAGATTCCAAGTTTACCTTAACAGGCAACTTTTAAACCCACTAGTGATGGATGAACTAACCCCATCTGTTTGCCAAGATGGGCAATGGAAAATGGCAAAGCACATTAGTCCAGGAAGGGTAGGGAAAGACTCCTGCCTTCAACTCTTAAGAGCTGTTGCCAGTCAGTGTCAACAGTGCTCAGCTAGGTAAAGAAATTGTCTGACTTGCTATAGAGCAGCTTCCTCTGTTCCTGTGCTGATGCTTAGGTTTTTCAGCTTTTATGTTTTTTTAAGCAGCAGCAGCAGCAGCAGCAACAACAACAACAACAGTGAGATGAGCAGAAAAGTGTTGTTTGTGATTTTAGTCAGCAGATGGTGTTTAGCTAAAATATGAGAGAGAGAGAGAGAGAGAGAGAGAGAGAGAGAGAGAGAGAGAGAGAGAGAGAGAGAGATTTTCATCATATATCCAATTCTTCATGAAACAGGGTATTCCTCAAGCTGGAATAACCATCATGAGCAAAGCAGACAGATTTGAAAATTCAGCTCCGGAATGAGAAAGTGAATGGCTTGGAATGGACAGCATCACAGGTAACAAAATAAGGTACTGAAGAAAAAGGAGGCGCAAGGAGAATCCTCTTCGGTGTGTATGGGAGTGGGGGGTTTGAACTGTTAGCTATTAATTTCTTCTGTAATTGGGGCAAAATAATAGTGTCATTTAAAAAGAAACCCCCAGTTCCCCTTTACCTATGCACACCACCTTGAGCATCACGGAGGATAGGTCAATACAAGAAAATAAATATCAATGCAAGAAAATAAATATCTCAGAAAGCCGCCTTATACTACCTTATACTAAATCAGACTGTAGCTCAGTGGACTGTATACATTTGGCAATGGTTCTCCGGGATTTCAGACATGAGACATTCCCAGTCCTACTTGGAGATGCCATTGGTGATTGAGCATGGGACTTTCTGCATGCAAAGCACATGCTCTTTCAGGAAGCTGTGATACTTCTCTATCTGGTCAGGTCTGGTAATTGAGCCCACAGGGCACAATGGGCCAGGATTTCCAGGATCATGGAGAGCTCTGACAAAGGTCAAAAGCAAACAGTCATTTTATACCCCTTCTCTCAGATCATGTCTCCCAGGTTCTGTCCTTTATGGAGAGCATAGGGCACATCCAAACCATAACTTTAAAGCACTATGATACCACTTTAATAGCCATGACTTCCCCCAAAGAACCCTGGGAAGTGTAGTTGGTTAAAAGGTGCTGAGAGTTATTAGGAAATCCCTGCTCCCATCAAAGAACTACAATTCCCAGAGCTCCTTGGGAAGAGGGTTTGATTGTTAAACCACCCTGGTGTTCTTTAACAGATCTCAGCACCATTAACAGAGTACAGTCCCCATGAATCTTTGAGGGGAGCAATGGCTGTTAAAGTGCTTTAAATATATCTTCTTAGAAGGTCCTGGAGACAGGAACCCATCCTGGTCCCCTGCCTAATGTACTCCTTGTGCTACTGGACCAGTGAGATACTCTAGGAGGCATTTAGCTCCTCAAGCTAAGGGGAAGGCACCTGTGAGCATCCTGGCTCTACACATCTTGTTGTTAATGGGAGCTTGTTCTGCCAGCTTGTGTTCATCAGCTTCCAGCTCAGTAGCTTCCTGATCTCCAGCAACAGGGGTCAGAGTCCTGAACCTGTTCTGACTCCATAGCTAGTTACTCTGCAGCCTCTGACTTGTGTCTTGATCACTGCTGAGCTCAGGAGTCGTGACATACACCTTTTCTAGAATCACTGCACCAAGACTATCTTATTTATGCTCTCATTCATCCCTCCCACCCCCCCCCCATCCCCATGAAGCCTCTAAAGGAAAATATCTTTTTGCTTAGTGGTGGGATGAACTTTTGGAATTCCAGAAGTTCATCCATTTGAGGAGGCGGTGGGAAAAGAGGTGGACAAAATTGTCTACCTTCCTTCACATTTCAGGGAGTATGAGCAACTTTTGAGGGTGGGCTACAAAAGTCACCCCTGCTCTCCCAGTCCCTTGTTGCACTTGCAACCAGCCTGTTGAGATCTCAAGCACGCTTTGGAAGGACATAGCTTTATGACAGAGCATTTTAGGGATTGAAATGTGGTTGCCCACAGCAGCAAGGTGGAAGGAGTGCTGGTTTTTTGTGTGACTCCTACCATGAACTTTCCTAGCCTCCAAATGGAACTATGGAAGCAATAAGACAAATTCTTCTCCTTCTCCTCCTCCTCCTCCTCCTCTTCTTCTTCTGTAGTATTAATTTAGCTATCCTCCTCCATAAATAGTGGTGATTTTGAGGCAGACTTCTTGTAGCCAGTTTCTTTTTGAGGAACAAAGCACAAAATACATACAGCGCTTCAACAAATATGTTTATATCAATAGATATCCAGGAAGAAGAGTTTCACAGATAAGTACTCAATGTGTTTATCATCATTTTAACAAAACTGAACTGGAATTTTATATGTGAATTGGTTCCAGATGGCAACCCACCATGTTTTCAAGAAGGCTCCAGTGGGAGTCCAGTGATGATCTGGACCTTGATTCAAAGATACATGAATGTATTCACCCCTTGCATTAATCATAGAATTATGGAGTTGTAGAGTTGGAAGGGACCCCAAGGGTCATCCAGCCCAACCCCCTGCAATGCAATCATTCCACAGTCAGAAATTTACCATCAGAATATTTATCCTGATGTTGAGTCAAAAGGTCATTTCTTTTTACTTGAATCCATAAGTTTGGGTCCTATCCCCCAGAACAGGAGAAATCAAGCTCGCTCCATCTTACATGTAACAGCCCTTTGGATATTTGAAGATGGCTAACATATCTCCTTCTCAGTCTCCTCATATCCAGGCTAAACATACCCAGCTCCCACAACGATTCCATTAGGGTTGAGAACCTTTTAGATTCCCGCTCTACCTCCACCTAAGTAAAATGCTATTTGCCACACTTTTTAGAAAGGTACAGGCAGATCAGAAAGCTGCTTTCCATGACTGTACATGATTTCCATTTCCTGCTTCACACCACGGCTGTTTTTGCTTGGCTGGGAAGTGTATTTAAACACTGCTAATGCCTCTTGCTTGTCTGGATGCTTAATAGAGAGCATCGGTAAAAACTAGCCGACTGTACAAAGGTGAAATTTATACTAATTACTCCATCCACTTTTGCCTCTGGCACCACCCACGATTGCATGTGGCCCTCAGAATGTTGCCCAGAAGGAAGTGTGGCCCTTGGGCTGGAAGGGCTTCTCTGTTCATCTTATAAGTTGCAACATGAGTTCTAGCTGGCACTCTAAGTCAGCAGAATGAGCATTCTTAGACATTTCACAGAATCTTCTGCTACCTGCTGAAGTTTCAGGTGTACAGGGGTACCGAATGAAGGAAATAATTTGGTGTGGAATATGTTCCACAAGGACTGAAAGTCTGAAATCCACTGGCTAAATTTATGCAAAGTGGATTATTTATATATTTTTAAAAGTACGGAAGTGGCCACTGAGGTGCAGATGGGTGTTATTTCTTTTTAATCAAGAGTTGTTCAAAAGTGAGCTTTTCCCTGTAGTTTCACTTCCCCTTTGAGGTCTATTGGGGTTGGCTTCTTTCTTTGCTTTGATATGCAAATTGGCATATTGCTTTCCTGCAGGGGACACTGGACACCTTCCAAGCAACACAGTGTAGATGTCCTGTCAGGATGGAAGCCTAAAACAGCCTTTGGATCACAGTCAAAGCCACGTTTGTGTTTTGGTTTAAAAATAAAATACCTTTGTTAATGGATCTAATTTCCAATATAAATGTTTATACAGTTACTTTGCTAGTCATCTTGGTTAGCCAGTCACTGGAGAACAACACTTTAGCTGTTCCTGAGGTAATCAGTGCATTACTAAGTGTATCATCTGTTTATGCTGCTTCTGGCAGATTTCATAATCTGGCTAGTTCTTTAAATAACATTTACCTTTGGAAGCACAGAGGACATCAGATACTTTCACCTGGCCAAAATCAGCCCAGGATTTGTCCTGATGTAGCACCACTCCAAGGTCATGTTTATTCATCGAGCCATGGCAAAGGCACACCAGGATGGTATTCTTCTTTCACTGACTGCTCTGAAAAAAATCTGCAATCCATCCATCCATCCCAATCCCACCCCACCATCAACGGTTGAAGCTTGTGATATTGTTGCAGAAACTCAAAAGCCTCTCTTCAAAGCTCCACAGGACTCCAGTGCACACACAGAGCACTGGAAAAAGCAGGGGCATCCTAATTATCTTAGCTTTAGCAGCAACCTTCATATATGCAATAAAGTGTTCAAATGAAGTTGTCTTATGGGTGAACTGGGAAGCCTCTAATCACGTGTGAATGGTGTCATCCTGTGATTTCCCAAGAGTACTTGTTCAGATCTACACATGGATCTCTCTTGTGTTCAAGGGCTAATTTGTGGAAGTTGACCTGCTCCCTCCATTTAAATGAATGGGGCAAACTGTGTTCAAATGTTCTATATTAATATGGCAGCATATTTGTCCTTGTGAACCAGAGTCTTTGTATTATTGTTGTTGAGATCAAGGGGGATTGAGGTCAACATACAGAACGACTCAGGCAGTTTCCATGCCAAAAGTGGGCCTAAACTCCTAAACAGATCTTCATAGGCATCACATATGCTGGTGATTTAGAAATTCTGGATCAGGATGAAACAGGATATTTTATTTATTTATTTGCGGGTAGGGGCAAGTTGGTTTCGTACATACCATGTCCTTGTTGCATTCACAACAACAAGTTTCCAAAATAGGTATAATTTCATTTTACAGATGAGTCACTGAGGCTGAACAGTACAAGCTGGAAAGGGAGGGCTATAAATCCCATAGTAGACAGACAGACATGACAGACAAACAGATAATGATGTGTCTTCTGCTACCCATAGAATTCATTATTGCTGTAAGATTTCTGCTTAGATCAAAATCTAGCACACTGCTGATTAGATCCAGCGGAGACAGCTAAGATGTATTGAGTTCTGTAAAAAAACAGACACACACACACAAAAAAACCATTATGGAGCTTTTGGCAAAGTATATTATCCACATTGATTGCTAGGCTTGGAGTACCAGTGCAACTTTAATGGCATTTCTTGAGAAGAGCCCATGTAATCCACTTTTACTGACTGGACCGGCTACCGAGGCAGGTTTCAAGGCTGCGTAATTAGAAGGAAGGAAATTAAACCATGGGCAGGCAAAATCATGGCACAGTTCTCTAAAAGGCAGGTCATGTCATATTGGCTTGAAAGTAATCCATCTGATTTTCAGGTATAACTTAGGTCACATTTCTTAGATGTATTAACAGTGATTTAAAGGTATGTTGTGGGTGTGGCCTTTACTGGGTTAGATAAAAATGCTCATGGGGTGTGGGGAGACAAACTGGAGAAATTGGAGGGTGGGGGTGGGGAATTAAGATAAACTGGTTAAACGGGGTGTGGAACATACCTAAAGACCCTAGGGATAGAAGTGGAAATGTGGAGAAAGGAACTTAAGAAAAATGGGAAGGGAGTGAAAAATAGGGGGGAGGATTAGAAATTAAATTTAATTAAAAATTAGAAAAAATAGAAATTAGAAATTGGGGGAAAGTAGAAGTAACTGATTTGTTCCTCTTTATCCCTTGATGTGGGAAAGAAAATCCTAAATCTGTAGTTTAAAACCTATTCTCAAAAAGTTGACATTCTTGCAGGTGGAAAAAACCACCATCCATTCTGAACTTCAGGTGTCTCATCTTCCTCTAGATGTCCCTTTGTGTGTGTGTGTGTGTGTGTGTGTGTGTGTGTGTGTGTTGTCCTGCCTGTTCATCTTTGTGGTATAATGTAGTAGCTATAAAAGGAGATTAAATAGTGCCATAAAGTTTTATTAATGCCTTACATCATTGATACCTTGCCCATATTGATAGTTGCACTTCCATTACTGCTACTTAGTCATTTAATTAGCTATTCATACAGTATGTTGTAAACGAGTGTATTAGTGTTAAGTGTCTGTATTAAAGCTCACATTATGTAAAAACCTTTACCAATATCATAATTGGAGCAGAGTTATCCATTTTAAGTGACTTGAATTAGATTATTATAGATTATGTTTTAAAACACACACACACTACAGTACTTTAAAGGACATTGAAGATCACAGAGTATTAAGAGTGGGACTTCATTACAATAAAACGGGCACAGGGAACAATGGTGTGTTTTATGCCTATCAATTACATTTTTCTTTTAATAAGAACAATAACATTTTTATCGAGCAATATAGTGATACTTAAGACTGGAAAGATAGATTTAAAATAGCGTGCGCAATTAAGAAACAAATGCTTGGTTAACTATCAAAACCTGCCACCAAATAGTTTCTGGTTAATTCAAAATAATGTGAAACTCAGGTCACATCCACACCTTACATTAAAGGGCAAATTTAAAGCATGTGACTTCCCCCCAAGATTTCCAAGAACCCTTACTTAGCCCTCATAAAATTACAACTCCCTTACCTTTAACAAACTACACTTACCAGGATTATTTGAGGGAAGGCATGCACTTTAAAGTGGGATGTGGGTGACGCTGTGGGTTAAACCACAGAGCCTAGGACTTGCCGAACAGTAGGTCGGCGGTTCAAATCCCTGCGATGGGGTGAGCTCCTGTTGCTTGGTTCCTGCTCCTGCCAACCTAGGAGTTCGAAAGCACGTCAAAGTGCAAGTAGATAAATAGTGACCGCTCTGGCGGGAAAGTAAACGGCGTTTCCGTGCGCTGCTCTGGTTTGCCAGAAGCGGCTTAGTCATGCTGGCCACACAACCCGGAAGCTGTACGCCGGCTCCCTCAGCCAGTAAAGCGAGATGAGCGCCGCAACCCCAGAGTCGGCCATGATTGGACCTAATGGTCCCTTTACCTTTATGTCCTTCAAATGTACTTTATTTATTTTTTTAAAATGAGATTTTATTAAGTTTTGAGAGTAACAACAAACAGAAAAAAGAAAAAAATCACACACACAAATGTAGAATTATAGACTACAAAAGTACAAAGATTTAACTTAGAAAAAAGAAAAGAAAAGAAGAGCACATTAACTAAAACCCCCCACAAAAATCCCTCTTTTTTACTCCTCATCTTTGATTCACTTATTTTCCTGACTTCCTCACATCTCCCTTTTTTGTATCCCTTTTAAAAATTAGTTCAGCAAATTCATATCCAATTTCAAATGTACTTTAAATGTGTTTTAAATGTGTGTATGTGACCTCTGATCTGCCACCCTACTACCCTCCTCTGCTGTTCTTCAGTGCTTGTTGCTCAAAGATGTGCTCTCCCACATTTTCAGCATGTTTGCACTCCTGTTACAGTGACATCTACATTGGCTTGGTCATAACTACAGACCAGAGGATGGCAGAATCTCCAAGGAAGGCATTTACAGGGCACCAGGCATCAGACCTGATGGCAGATCAAATATGTGTTATAAAGATGTCTGCAGATGCATACCCTCCAACATGTCCAGGCCAAAAAGCAATCCATGTGAGTCACATGACCTGCCTGTGGCCCTGAAAAAAAGTGCTTTTTCAGGCTGAGATTGCAGCATGAGTTTGTGCAAGATCATGTGAGATCACAGTGCTCAAAATGGCTGTCCATGCCCTTGCACAAAAAACGTGAGATGTCCTGGTTTTCCTAGGACAATTACTGGGAATGCAAATGTGACATGAAGGCTGGCAAAATTAACCCTGCTGAGTGGGAATCCCTTGCAAATGACTGCAGCACTTAGTCAGGCTGTGTATCCACAGCAGTGACCAGAGGAGAAATGACTGCTAGGAGGAGCAGAGAGAAGAAATGCCATGGTGCATCTGCAGCAGCACAACCAGATGCCATCATCTGTTGCAGCTGCAACAAAACATGTCTCTCCCATATCGGTTTCTACAGCCACAACAGGTGCTGCAACTCTCCAAATGTTTTACTGCACTCCTGAAGGTGCACTCTTCCACGGTCTCCTCAGACAGGTGGATGCCAGCTTTAGTTGCCCCTTTAGGGTCACGATGCTACAGTGGCAATAGAAACTATCCAATCTATATCAGGGGTGGGGAATCTTTTCAGCTGGAGTCCGCATGCCTGTAATGGGTGGGACTAACATAGGCAGAGGAGAGGAAAATGTGGGTGGAACAATAGGCAGGACTCTTCCCGTTGTACTGTAGGGTACGTTTGAGCCCAGGCAAAAGCTAACCATTTCTATAGACACACTCACACACCTCCATTCTCCATCCTCCATCCAGCTAAGCAAAATATTTTACAGTATCACATTTCTGCTAGGCAAAAGCATGAACACAATGAGAGCACAGAGCAGGTCAAGAGGTCAGGAGGGCAGTGGCAAAGTGTGGGTTGTCAGCACCCGGGGCAAGGCAAGTAATTTGCGCCCCCTAACCCGGTAGGGGCAGAGAGCTGCGAGTGTGAGAACCCCCCCCCAGATGTTGCGCCAGTGCGGCCGGCCCCCCCTGCACCCCCCACGCTACGCCACTGCAGGAGGGTCATAATTAGCCATTGACCTTCAGGTTCCCCACCCCAGCTCTGCACCTAGCAATCTTATGCATATATATACAGTGGTACCTCGGGTTAAGTACTTAATTCGTTCCAGAGGTCCGTTCTTAACCTGAAACTGTTCTTAACCTGAAGCACCACTTTAGCTAATGGGGCCTCCTGCTGCTGCTGCGCCACTGGAGCCCGATTTCTGTTCTTATCCTGAAGCAAAGTTCTTAACCTAAAGCACTATTTCTGGGTTAGCGGAGTGTGTAACCTAAAGCGTATGTGACCTGAAGCGTATGTAACCTCAGGTTACACACCACTGTGTGTGTGTGTGTGTGTGTGTGTGTATATATATATGTGTATATATGTGTGTGTGTGTGTATATATATATATATATATGCTTTCGTAGATTTTCACGGGTACAGGAATGCAGGTTTTGGTGTCCTCGGGTGTCTTCCCGTGTAAAAGTTGGGGTGTCTAGGCGACGTTTCGACGAGGTCTCACTCGTCATCTTCAGGCTGGTGCTTTCGGCTTCTTGTTACTGGAACAGAGCAGGATCTCAGTGTTTGAGTTCCTATAAATACTGTTGAGGGGGTGTGGTGTATAGCCTCCAATGTTCTGGGCAGAGAGGAAGTTCCTAGGCTAGTGTGCCTTTTCTTCTTTTGTTCCTTAATTACTTGAGGGATATCTTGAGTGATTTCTTGAGTGATATCCTGAGTACCACTTAGGTGGGTCATTAGGTGTGGATTAGTTGCTAAAGTCTTTGTGTCTTGACCTCTTGAACTTTGTGAAGAGTTTTTCTGAGAAGATGGCTGTACTGCACTTAGTTGTGCTCTGGCTTGGCTTCGTGTATAGGGGCGAGCTGTGGTTTTGTGGCCTGTGTCAGCCAGATCTGTGTAGGGATTGCAGGGGGGTGCAGCATCCGGAGGTGCCACCATGGTTTGGCTACTGGATGGTGTCTGTAATTTATCTGTGGAGAGGGTCTGGGTTTGGGTCTGGTGTGGTTGATTGGTGATAGCGTTCTGTGTGCCTCTGGATCTGGTGTCAGTTTTTGTGGGGAGGGCTAATTTCCAGATGTCTGGCAAGCGGGATGTGTCGTCACGCTTGTTCATGTTGTGAGGGTGTTTCTCTATCTCGATAGCTTCCATGATTATTCTCTTGTGGTGATGTTCCATGTTAAAGAGCAATTTGGAATCTGCAAAATTAATTTCGTGTCCTGTTTCTTTCATGTGTTGGAAAAGAGAGGAAGTTTTTTCTTCTTTTTTGACGGCATTCTTGTGTTCTGCGATACGTGCATTTATTCGTCTGTTTGTTTGTCCAATGTACGTGGCTGGGCAGACTTTGCAGGGTATTTCATAGACCCCTTGGTTTTCCAACTGGATTTTATCCTTGGGGTTTCTGAGGTCAAGACACAAAGACTTTAGCAACTAATCCACACCTAATGACCCACCTAAGTGGTACTCAGGATATCACTCAAGAAATCACTCAAGATATCCCTCAAGTAATTAAGGAACAAAAGAAGAAAAGGCACACTAGCCTAGGAACTTCCTCTCTGCCCAGAACATTGGAGGCTATACACCACACCCCCTCAACAGTATTTATAGGAACTCAAACACTGAGATCCTGCTCTGTTCCAGTAACAAGAAGCCGAAAGCACCAGCCTGAAGATGACGAGTGAGACCTCGTCGAAACGTCGCCTAGACACCCCAACTTTTACACGGGAAGACACCCGAGGACACCAAAACCTGCATTCCTGTACCCGTGAAAATCTACGAAAGCATATATATATATATATATATATATATATATATATATATATATATATAATGTTTTTATTTATTTTCATACTTGACTCCCTCCTTTGCCTGCCCATGCTTTCCCCATCAATGGTTCACAACCATTACTGTCCCCAGAACACTTTTATAGTTTTGGCACAGTCCGACATTTCCCTTGGCTTTTCTTTAGCCAATATTGGGTTTCTCCACACTTATCTTTCCTCTGTGCTTTCTAGGCATGGTCTGTGCTTTAAAGCTCTGTGTCTGAACACCCTTTCTTGTTTTGCCCTGGAGCCTGCTCTTTAAAGCTCATTCATAGCAAATGGCAATCTACAGGAAACTCAAATTGCTATTTGTTCAGATTCAGCTTTAAAGAGGGTTTTTTCGTGGGGAAAGCTCTGAAGCAAAGAAAAGGGTGCTTGGACACGGAGCTTTAAAGTGTGGACCTGTGCCTGAACAAGCAGGGCAAAAGGTATGTGTGGATAAGCCCCCTGTGTCTTCACACCTCCAGATTTCTTTAGCTTCCTGGTTTTTCATATTTTGTCTCACTTTGCCAGTCAGTGCCTTGAACCAGCCTCCTTAAAATTCCATTTTTCCCTCCTCCCAGTTTCTCCTCATTTTGGTGAGACGTTTCATCAGAGTACCCTTTCTGATTAGAAATGTCCTGCATCATTTCTCTGTACACCTTTGTCCTTTTCCTCAAGTATTAATTCTTCACTTTTCCTTCAGGTTCCACTTTATTGATCCATTGCATACTCTCTCTTCATCCTTTGGGATACCTGTTCTTTTGTTTCCCTAATATCCAGGCCTCTTACCAGCTGTGTATGGAATTTTAATCTCCATCAAACTGACAATTCCATCTTCCCTCACTGGAGTTGGACCACCGAATGCTTAGCTCCTGAACATTCTGTGCCATCATGCAAGCTCAGCCAACCAGAGGCCCCACTGCCATGAGTGCAATACAATATAGATGGGAAGCAACACTGTGCTAAAATGCACTTCATGGTGGGAATGGAAACAAGAGCAAGCCTGTTACCCCTAAATGTACTTATTTATTTGAGTATTGGTATTAGTTGCGTTTGCAATTGTGAAAAGTATACAAAAGGTTAAATAGAATATAAATACAATTAGTAAACAATTATGTTTAGTATAATAAGATATCTATAATATAATATCATGAATAGAATATTAATATTTCAATAAATATTTTCAAGCGCTTTATTTTACTGTTTCTTTTCAAAAAGAAAATGATGGTCTTTCCCTGCCCCTCAGTTTGCTTGAATTTGTACTCTCTGATCTGTCCTCCCAACCTCAAACTTCCTCAGCAAAAAATACGAATTCACTGAAACTTGCACTTTATTATTCCAAGAAGAAACAAACAAACACCATTTCTTGCCTTCCCTCTCTTGCTTTCACCGGATTTGTTAATTTCATCATATATGCCTGTAAAGTAATCCTCCTTTCTGGATCATTGTAAAATGGCTTTTTAACCCAGAGTCCTGGGTACAGCATCCACTGAGGAAGATTTCCATAATTAGTTTCACCTTGCCACCTGTGTCTAATGCAAGACAGTGTCAAGGTCACCATGACCGTGCAAAAATTAACTGAGGGCTCAGCCACACTTTTTGCCCCATGCTTTCTAGACAGAGGTTCACACTTTAAAGCGCTATGTCTGAGAGCTTTTTTTTGGCCTGCTGCTTTCTCTGTGAAAACCCACTCTTTACCCCTAAATTGGAACAAACAGGGCTTAAAGCTTTAATCAGACACAGTGGCGTAGCGTGGGTTGTCAGCACCCGGGGCAAGGCAAGTAATTTGCACCCCCTAACCCGTGGATTTGCGCCCCCTAACCCTAACCCCCAGATGTTGCGCCCGGTGCAGCCGCCCCCCCCCTGACCCCTCAGACTACGCCACTGATCAGACATAACGCTTTTAAAGCATAGACCTGTGCCTAGAAACACAGCAATGGAGGAAGCCCCCAGTTGGCGAGGCCCAGCAGAGCTCAGCATAAGGACATCCTAACTCCCTCCAGACTGGGGGTTAGGGTTACTCTGCCCCCGAGTCTTGTGGCACCTTAATGATTAACTTTTTTTTATAATGGCAGAAGCTGTACGGCAGCCCTAACTTTGCATCTGTTGAACTGAATTGCTGCTTTCTTCTTGCATTTCATTTCCTTCAGACTCCACTGCTTACAACCATGTTTATAAATACCCGCAGCTGAGGATTACACAGCATGCATCTAGTAAAGTGGATCTTAGCTCATGAAAACTTGTGCCAATTTGTTAGCCTTTAAAGTGCCACAACATGCCTTGTTGTTTTAAACTTCCATTTTTAAAAATATTCTGTTGATCATTTTCATTGTTGCAGTAGCATACGCAGGAAAGCTATTGACTCACTTTATTTAATTAAAAGCATTTCTGAAGCACTTAATATCTTTAAAATCTCTAAGCAGCTTATAAAATGCAATATAAAAACAATGAAACAGAAAAATAAAAAGAGATGCAGCATTATTTTTTAAAAAATAAATAAATAACAACAGTAAAACAGTTTAATAAAAGCAGATAAAAACAGGAATTTAGTAATAACAGAGTCCAATGTTTTAGGTCATGGAAAGCCTGGGCAAGTGAAGTGAAGTGACTGATGGGTGATGTTGCATGTATGAAAGAAGGAAGAGCATCACAAAGTACAGGTGCAATGTCAGGAGTTGGTCCTGTCATTTTCAGGTCACTTCCCTATGATATTCTTCAGCATGTGGTGCTGTGAGTAAAATTTCTCCAATGATCTTACAGGTCTTTAGAGGGGTAAGTGGTGTTTCAGCTAACCTGGTACAGATATGTGCAGAGCTTTATATCTTAGCAACAAGATCTTGAACATGCCTTGTTAGCTGATATACTACTTTAGCTGCATCCCAAAACTTGCAGAGGCTCAGCAGAACCTTTTGTCTGAAGGTTCGCACCATGTCATAAACTGCCCTTGATACATTCCCATGCTTCAGAAGTGGCTCTGCTGTTAATGTCCCTTTGAGCCACTCCAGGAATATTTTCTAGAATCCTTGATCTGTATCTCTCTTGCTGTTTGCTATTGCTCATGTTCTTATCACTAGCTCCTTCAAAAGAAAGCTGGAACTTTGCCAAGCGTCAGATGTGAGACCACAGTCTGGCTAGACCTCTTCCTTTGTTTTCGAGACAGAGGGCAGCCAATGTAGTGCCCTCAAAATGTCATTTGACTTCAGCTCCCATGAGACCCACCCAGCATGGCCAATGGTCAGAGATGATGGGAGTTGTAGTACATTAACTTCTGAAATGAGTCACATTGACTACACCTGCCCTACATAGTAGAAAGCAATTTTTGGACCAAATTCTATACCGTTGATTTTATCTTAGTTTGAAACTAAGAGCAGCATCCACCAGGAGATTTGCTTGAATTTCTTACTGTGCTAAAATTGCTGGACCTGGTTGTTTAAGGAAAAATGCTCTATCACAAATTATGCTTGACTCAGATGGTTGCTACTAGTGCTAGGAAAACTCGCATTGCTTGAGTTTGGAATTGGCTCATTATTTAGAAGCATTCTTGGTGAGCATTTGGTGACAGATAATCCCATAGGAAATGCAAGCTTTTGACAGAAGAAAGGTTCCCCATCATGCTGAACATATTTACCTGGGAGTAAGCTCCACTGAATTCAATGGAACTTACAGTACAGCTCGGAATACCAATAGTTGGGAATTGCAAGTGGAGAGAGTGCAGCTGTGTTCAGGTTCCTGGCTTCCAAAGGGCATTTCCTGCTCACTGGGAGAACAGGGTGCTGGACTAGATAGGCATTTTTAGCAGGGCTCTTCTTACTTCTGAGTAGCCGTCAACAGAATTGCAATGTAGTGGTCTTTTCTGTTTCCTCCATTTCTGTTTCACTCCATGTGGACCATTTAAAAGTCACCCCCACCCCTCAAAATCAGGTTGCATGCCCACAGGCAAGCTGCATGCCTGATCAAGATCTATATTCCTAGCATTGTTTACGGAATCACTTGCTGGTCATAAATTTTATGGAAGGCTAATCAAATGCAAAGCACAGGAGTGGTAGCACTCAGAGAAATGGACGCCACAGGGCAAATAGAAACTGCAACAGCATGCTTGTTGTTTTGGTCACTGATATACCAGTAGGATTCACGGATCTCATTAAAATCCAGCCTACAGTTCCGAGGCAAGAAGCCTCACTAAGGATTTCAGACCCTTAAAGCTAAATATAGAAAAATAATGTGTTTCCTTTCGCCTTTTAAACAAACAAACAAGCAGAAAGAGGCTATGGTATGGTAGGGTACAATATAGGTCGAGGTTATCCTTATATTTTTTTAAAAAGAAGTTTATTAATCCCACCAAGTATATATATAATAAAGTTTGGGGGGAGGGTTATTTTAGGAGGGAATACTAACAGAATTTACATAGTAATTCAAGAGGACTATCAACACTAACAATAGCATTGTGAAAACCATATTGTGTGTTCTCCAAAACAAAATTAAAGATTACATTTCCCCCCCACCCCAAATATCTATAGACATCTATTTTGACCTCACTTAATGTAACACAACTCGTGATACCCCTCACCACCATCAAAACAGATTTTTAGTATATTTATTGTTCTATCCATATATTCAAAATAAATAAAATCTATTTGAAAAAATCAACAAACAGAATTTTAGGGTGCTACTTCTGACAATTATTTATCAATCAACAGTTACATCTTTTTTTGCGGTCTGCTAAACATTCCCCCACCCGCACATGGCTGCCTATAAATATTGGATTAATTTCAGATCCCCCATGGCTAGGGTTCAGTGGCAGAATACATGCTTTGCATGCAAAAGGTCTCAGGTTTAACCCCCAGCATCTCCAGGCAAGGCTGGGAAAGACTCTTGCCTGAATAAATGGAGAGCTACTGCTAGTCAGGAAAGGGATGTGGGTGGCACTGTGGGTTAAACCACAGAGCCTAGGACTTGCTGATCAGAAGGTCAGCAGTTCGAATCTCCGCAACGGGTTGAGCTCCCGTTGCTCTGTCCCTTCTGCCAACCTAGCAGTTTGAAAGCACGTCAAAGTGCAAGTAGATAAATAGGTACTGCTCCAGTGGGAAAGTAAATGGCGTTTCCATGCGCTGCTCTGGTTCGCTAGAAGCAACTTCGTCATGCTGGCCACATGACCCTGAAGCTGTACGCCGGCTCCCTCGGCCAATAAAGTGAGATGAGCGCTGCAACCCCCACGACTGGACCTAACGGTGAGGGGTTCCTTTACCTTTACCTTTACTGCTAGTCAGTACACACCAAGCTTCCCCAACCTGGTCCCCTTCACATATTTTGGATGCAGCATGGCCAATGGTGAGGCTCCTCACCCCTGCTATAGTCTCATGTGCAGACCAACAGAGTATTCCGGCCTTTCAGAAGTCCAATTAGCCCAACTCTCCCTGCCCAGGAGGACAGAAGTTGTTCAAATTCTATTCCCCCTGCCTCTTTCACACATCTTAGGGGTACAGCTGGATTTTCCAACAATAAATGTAAATGTCTGGAATGTCAAGAAACTGCCCATATGAGCCCACAGTTACGAACATAAATGGACTTGTCTGTTCTGTAGAATTTTTGCCACACAAGTAGCAGTCTGGTATTGTGTACACAAACTGGCAGCAACTCTCCAGGGTTTTAGATAGGAATCTTTTTCAGGTTTACCTGGAGATGCCAGGGATTTCTACATGCAAAGCACATGGACTCTACCACTGAGCCTATATGGGAGTGGCCCTCACCAGTATGACCTAAGGGCAAATTCTGGACTCCAGGTGTCACCATTCTAGACCTTCCCTGGTCGATCAATGACCCAGAGTTCTGGAACTCACGGGGAGAAGTGACTCGGTTAAAAATTCAAGATGCCTTGTCAACAACTTGACCGTACGCCCTTGTTTAACAATTCAAAATAAGGGAAAAACAATACAAACACAATACTGCTGAACCTCTTGCCTTTCCAATGCTACATTTTTGAATGCCCCGAGGAGGGATGCCATATCAGTTTCATGATAGATTGTCTTTCCTGTGGCTACAAGGTGAAAGGAGCAGTGTTGTTTGGTATGCTTCCAAGCCTACTCTTTTTCCCTGTCTTGGCATGCTTTCTGTCTATACCATGCAAATCTCTTTCCCCTACCTAACCTTTACAACATTGCCTTGCTTTTAATGTACTCTTTGTGGCTGTCCCTTTCATCCTTGCTATTAACTGACTCTTCCTTTCCCTGCCCCTGTTTTTCATCACATTGCTCCATTTTTCATATGCTTTCTGATGTATCCTAGCTCTCTTGATGTACTTTTCGCCCATTCCAGCCAATGAACAATAGAAAGCCGCTTCAGACATTATTGGGAGTCATTTTGGACTCATAGTTGTCCATGGAGGCACAGGTCAATTCTGTGCCCAGGGCAGCTGTCAGGGCAGCTCCGTCTGGTATGCAGGCTGAGACCCTATCTGCCCATAGACTGTCTCGCTAGAGTGGTGCATGCTCTGGTTATCTCCCACTTGGGCTAATGCGCTCTACGAGGGGCTACCTTTGAAGGTGACCCGGAAACTGCAACTAATCCAGAATGCAGCAGCTAGACTGGTGACTGGGAGTTGCCACCGAGACCATATAACACCAGTCTTGAAAGACCTACATTGGCTCCCGGTACGTTTCCAAGCACAATTAAAGTGTTGGTGCTGACCTGTAAAGTTCCAAACGGCCTCGGCCCAGTATACCTGAAGGAGTGTCTCCGCCCCCATTGTTCTGCCCGGACACTGAGGTCCAGTGCCGAGGACCTTCTGGCAGCTCCCTCACTGGGAGAAGTGAGGTTACAGGGAACCAGACAGAGGGCCTTCTCAGTAGTGGCGCCCGCCCTGTGGAACACCCTACTGCCAGATGTCAAGGAAATAAACAACTTCCCTGTTTAGGGAAGTTTCTAATGCTTGAAGTTTTTTCCTGTTTTTAATGTTCTGTTGAAAGCTGCCCAGAGTGGCTGGGGAAACTCAGCCACATGGGCAGGATATAAATAATATATTATTATTATTATTATTATTATTATTATTATTATTAATGGAAATGTACGTAGGAATAATAATGGAATAATGTAACAGCAATGTAACTGACATTATACTTAGTTATGTAAATGCCACAAACAGGGGGCCACCACAGAAAAGACCTGTTTTCATGTTGTCACCCACCAAACCTCTTGAAAGTGTGTGGGGGTGGAGAGTGCAATTATCAATTTTGTCATCAGTGGCTTGAATCAAGGTTATGGCTTTTCATTATTCAACATGTGTTAATTAACTTACCAAACACCAGATTGTTTGTGTTGCCAGCAGTGCTGCCTTGTTAAATGGTCACTCCTACTATTTTGCTCTCAGATAATTTCCACTGCCTGTTCTTTGATTTTCCTGTGAACTCTTCTACATTCATACCACCACCACTCTATGTATTTGTCTTTGCCAGTTCAAGATTACCCTTCATGAAGTGCCCTGTGGTCATTAACAGTTTTTGCCATCATGCTGCAGAAGTTGGGTTACTGCAGTGCTTGGTGTGGAACTCCCTTGGGCTTAACCCTCAAGATGCAGCTAGTGCAGAATGCAGCCACTAGATTAACCAGGGCACCCCATTGACACCATATAACTGCTGATAGAACCGCACTGCTGATGCAACTGCACTGGCTGTCAACATGCTGCCAGGCTCAGTTTAAGGTTTGCCTTCTAGCATTTAAAGCCCTAAACATCTGGGAACAGGATATCTAAGGGACTACCTCATCCTCTATTGTATATCCCTGCCCAGAATTTATGCTCCTCATATGGGGCACTGCAAAGACAGTCATATGCCCTGGAGGTGTGCTTGTCCTGTACTAAAAACCAAGCTTTTAGAGTTGCAGCTCCAGCTCTCTGAAATTAATTACCAGTTGTAATCAGACAGGCACCCACTGTGATTATGTTTAGACACCTACTGAAAACATTTTTAAAAAGAAGAGGGCGGCTTTCCTTGAGGTGCAACCCACTAATTTATGGAAGGTCAGTTCTACAGCCGACGAAATAGTTTTGTGACAATAACTCACCAATACTATAATTACTCTGCTCAAAATTAGGGTGCCCTGTTGTTGGGAGTCGCGGGCAGGCAGAGCACAAATCCTGCTTGCCAGGGGTGGAGGAAGGGGGTGCAGTGTCACCCCGGGGGTGTGTGTGTGAGAGAGACGAAATGTCGGGGGGCATGCAGCACAGGGCCTGCAGCGCACCCAAGTCACTTGTCTCTCCTGGGAGAGACACAGTGGCTTGGGCGTGCACAGGCTCTCCGCTGCCCAAACGGTCTGCCTGCTGCCTCCCCTCCCCAGCTGTAGGGCGGCTGAGTGGGAGGAGGCAGGCAGACTCTGGAGGCCCCGCAGTGCACCCTGCCCCTATGGGTGGCCTGCGCCGCCCCTGGGCGCGCTGCCCCAGGCGCCCTAGCGGCTTCATCCACCACTGCTGCTTGCTGACTTCCTATCAGCATCTAGTTGGTCACTGTGATAAAAAGATGCTGGATTAGATGGACCTTTGGTTTGATCCAGAAGAGCTCATATTATGTTTTTATGTTCAGAATGGGATGAGTCCAAAGGGGGTGGGAAGAGAGAAAAGAGAAACATCCAAAGTTCAGTGCTGTCCTTCGTAAAATAAATATAAAAATAAGGATTGCAATTTTCTAATGGATTTTTCTAAGATAGTGAATTACATTGCCAGGTAAAGTGTTTTCCCCTACTTTCCCAATGTTATTATGAGTTTTAAGCGCATCTGAGGCTAAATGGAATGCGGGAAGTAACAAGTATCTAAATTCATTGGTAGCTCTTTTGTTTGCTTATCAAGTGAATCGGTTGTTAACAGTCAGGCCTTTTATATGCTTAAGTCCACTTGCTAATAGACTTCGCATTCTTATCGTGATGTTTCCTTGAACTCGAACTAGGTGTAGAAATGTAAAGATTGGGACGTGGAGAAATGACTAAATTACAGAGCAGCGTGCTGCAACTGGTACAGAGAAATTCTGATATTTTTTTCGTGGGAAAAAAAAATATTGCCAATTATGGGAGCTGTCAATTCAACAATGGGCTTATTCACTCTGGTGTTTGATTAATGTGAAATTATTCAGTTGGCTACCTTGTAGTTGGCCTATTTTTGTGTCCAATTAGTATGCTAATAATGGTAATTATGTTCTATACTGCATGTCTCATCACCTAGAGGGTTTTTAAAATGATAAAATAATGAGAATAAACAAGCTGATGCTGACATTCACTGGGCGATTCTAATTACTTACTGAGAGCACGCTGGGGAATCAACACTCAACCAAAGAAAATAATTCTTGCTTACTTTGTTAAAACTCCTCTTTTCAAAAGAGCATTAATAGTTTGCCACTGTTTCTTTTTTTCCCTTCTTTATTGCAAGGGACCACAGTGCTTCCCTCCCCCCTCCCCACCCCTCCGTTGCTTTGTTTATGTACGGCATGGGTGTAGACATATATAATCCAGTCATATTTGGCTTTTCTAATAACTGTTTGCTGGCAGTGTCAGCAAAACAAATTGTCATAATTGCCAAATTATGCACCTTTGTAATGGCTACCATTTGTTTCCTCCTTCTCCCTGATAAACACACCGTCACCTGTGACGTTTACAGTACCTGGTGCATTTTCAGCTTAGGCGAGCAGATAATTGGCACTCATTTTGCCCCACCAGGGTTCGACACTATGGTACCTCGTCATGGCAAGGGAGGTGAGATTAGTTTCAGAGAAAAGGAGGCAAGGGGAAAGAAAGGGTGAGCATTGAAATTCTGTGCCTACTTCATCCAAATGCTGTAGCCTTGTAGCCTGAAAAGAACTAGATTACTGGGCTACTTCTTTCAGATGGGAGTGGGTGAGACAACAGGTTTCAAAATGTGCTCCTGGATGTTCGAAATGAAATTGCTAAAAATAAAATGCGGGGAGCAGCTGTACATTTTGAGAGCCCATTTAATAATTCAGTAAGTATCATTCACTTTATTCATTAATCTATCAAGATAGGAACATAGGAACTGCCTTGTACTGACCATATAGTGCAGTTTTGCCTCTAAACTGACTGGGTAGCAGCTGTCCAGAGTTTCAGACAAAGAGCTTTCCCTGGCTTACCTAGAGATGCTGAGGACCGCACCTGAGACCTTCTGCAACCAAAACAGATGCACTTCTAAGCAGTTTACACAAAGCATTCAAAAGGAGATGCCGATAAAATCAACAGGCTTTTGAAACAAGTAGATGTAACAAAGTGATCGAAATATTGATAAACTTGACAGTTTAAAAATATGCTTTATAAAAATCAATATAACAGTGTTTGAAGCAAGTGAGGAAAGTTAGAGGGTTTCTTGATTTTATGTTGGAGGTACAGCCCCCCCCCTTTATATATACGTATTGCTGCTGTTCTATTGTCCCTATTCTGTTGTATTTATAAGTGTAATGTAGTAATTTTGTGGGCCCATGTGCAGTGAAGCCATGAGGGGTGGGTGTTGAACAGGAGGTGCTAAGGCCCTTCTGCCCTTGAGTTGGGCATCTGGACAGAAGGCATCCCACCCACTCTCTTAAGGGGATACCTGCTTATGGCAGGGCCCCCAATCTCTTGCCTGCCTGGACTAAGGATGCAAACCAATGCCTCATCCACCAGAAAGTTGTTATGATTGTTATGAGGTAGGCAAAACCTGCAGACAGGCCTTATTAGGCTGCAATGAAAATTCTTCCCTGGCTTTGAATATACCAACCGATTGCCATAACAAGGTCCACATTTGATCCAACCCTATGTTACCAACAGAAGTCAAACAGCCCCGTTTTGAGTGGGGGTTCAGTTCCTGGCCCCTGCATGCTCCACCCTGTCCTGTCCCTGTCCTTCCCCCACTCTCCCCTCTTCTGGGTCCAAAAAGACCCACATGTTGGCAGTCTCGCATCACCAGGAAGTGCACAAAATGGTTGACACCTCTCTGTGTGTGTATAATTGCAGTACTCTCTCTCTCTCTCTGTGTGTGTGTGTGTCTGTGTACATAGTCCCTGAAATGTTAAGAAAACACACTAAAAAAAGAAAAGCACATGAAGAAAAATTATAACCAAGGTTAGAAGCTTTCTGGGGCTTTCACCCTTGTTCCATGCAACTGCCCAGATAGGGAGTGTGTCACATACGGAACAGGACGCTCCATCTCCACACTGTTCATTTGCTTGGAGAGGGCATTTGTGGCAAGAGACGGCAAGTGAACAGGCCAGAACAGCAAGGAGGATAGCAAGCAGTGTGCCATTTACTTGCAAAGGAGGTGCTCTAATGTAACAATAAACGTCATCTAATAAATGAATATTCAATGAGCAGGAAGCAGGGAACTGTAGTAATATTAAACATATTTAGGATAGACCTCTGAATATTCTATTCTACAAGGCGGTTGGCTACAACTCATTGAAATCAACAGGCATGGCTAACTCAGGTGCATTAATTTTAATGGATCAGATCAGGAAACCTGATTTATTATTTGTTTTATTATTACATTTATATCCCACTTTTCCTCCAAGCAACTCAAAGTGATGTGCATGCTTCTCCCCTCCTCCATTTTGTATCCTCACAATAGCCCTGTAGGTAGATCAGGCTGAGAAGTAGTGACTGGCCTAAGGCCATCCAGAGTGCTTCATGGCTGAGTGGAGATTCCTGGCCTTCCAGATCCTAGTTTGATGCTCTAACTGTGACACCACACTAGTTGGACACAACCCATGATGGGCAAATGTTTTCCATGTCCCTGAAAACTTTTGCCCTCAAAGACACTTTCCTTAGGAAGAAACAGGATTGCATAAGGTACAATAACAACCCCTTGGTGCATCAAAACATCTCCATTCTCAATGGTCACATTTCATTAATGTGTAGATAAACACAAAAGAGAACTTAGGGCCTCCTCCTCCACCTGGAGATGCTTAGTCACGTCTCCAAAGATCAGCTCCAGTCGCGGCATCCTCTACCAGCCTCTAGCCCAGAAAATAATAAGATGTTAATTCATTTCAAGCTACAAGCCAACTTGGGATGATTCCTAGTGCACGAGTAATGTAAACATTGGGGCATTCGGTTCTCTCTCTGGGTTACGGCTTTTAAAATGTAATTAAATCATGTTAAAAGATACATTTACAAAATAGCGGTCCAAGCAGACATGCCTGATCTGGCAGCATTTCTCCTGCTGCTGCTCGTTTTCCAAAATGTGATGCAAATAACTAGTTATTTGCTGCATCATTTAGGTTTTATTTTAATGAGAAACATTTGGGGAGGGATACCAGCCATGCAGGGAGCTTCAGGTGACTCTCTGTTGATTAATATTGATTCATTCATTCAGCACTGTGCAGCAGTGCTGTGGAACCTCTGACTCCTGGGCATAATTAGGCCTGCCAGCTGTCCTCATTTGGCTCATAAGGCCATTTTGACCAAGCCACACCCTCTTGCCCTATCACTAGCACTCTATATGACATCAGTTGTTGGGCATGAAAAGGCACAGTTGCACCCACAAAGCCCTCTGCAAAGTCCAGGATTTGCCTAGGACAATGCATGGAGCTTTGAAGCCCCAACAATCAGTTGACCATCAGTGCTTCAAAGCACTCTGCATGTTGTGATTGTGCCCACAAGGTTTAATTCCATACCTTGCAGATGAAAATGGGTCACCTACTGTTGCTGTGACATCAGAGGATTGACAGGTGTGTGGCCCTTCTGATCTATCATACTCAGTCCACAGGGGGTGGGAGATAAGGATCACCGTCATCTTGTTATATCCAGTGTAGTGCTAAGTTAAAGTCACTTAGCAGTACCGGTATATATTTTTCCGCTGGCAACGTGTATTGCACCAGAGGAACATTGTTCTGCAAGAGAATACATAAACAGGTTGCTGGTAGTACACTAGTGCAACTGTTGTGTTAGGTTCCTCTGTTGTGCAACATTAAAACTCAACCATCCACTAGTGAAAGAGCCTTTGCACTAGCAGACAGAGAATGTTTACAAGAAGTATTAGTATTGATGTTTTTGTCTCAGGTATGGTTTTATTGCTGTTGGCTATTTTATGGAATCTTTGTATTGTAAACTTTGGGCTGATTTATGACTTTCCTGTGGAAAACTACAAATAAATTTCATAAAATTTTAAAAAATAAAATGTGATTGTCTACTTTTCCTAATTATTGTATAAACATATAAACAAGTAACAAAAAGGTAGGCCCATCAAGACACCTTGTGGGGCCTTATGGGGTCTCAGACAGTACACACGAGATTCTTAATCTTGGGGTCATGGTTTTGAGCCCCACATTGGGCAAAAGACTCCTGCATTCCTCTATGTTTTCCTCTGTCTATGGCCTTATCTGCACTATAGATTCTCCCCGCCTCTCAAAAAAAGAATCCTGGGAACCGTAGTGTGTTAAAAGTGCCGAGACGTCTTAGGAGGCCTCTATTCTCCTTACAGAGCTCCAATTCTCAGAGCATCCTGGGATTAACTGTCAAACCATTCTGAGAATTGTAGCTGTGTGATGGGAATAAGGAGCCTCCCACCAACTCTCAGCACCCATAAAAACTACAGCTCCCAGGTTTCTTTGGGGGGGGGGGCGAGCCATGACTGTTTAAAGTGGTATGATACTGCTTTAAATGCAAAGTGCAGATGGGGCCTGAATTACGTGCTTGGGAATTAAAATGCTGCATCACCTTCTCCCCCTTCCCGCTTTACCTCCCATCCATGGCAATTAATTAGCTAGTTATAAACAACTGTCATTTGTCTGCTGGATGTGTCAAGTGCTTTCCTGCTACCCACAGCTACTGCTATACTCTGCCAGTGCCAAGACGTTCCAGACCCATCCTTGGCTGAGAATTTCATTTGCAATGGGGAAAGCTATGGGAGGTCCCTGCAGCATGCTCTTGCCAAAGTAATTGAGCGTGCGGTGGGAGGACCAGATCCTCAGGAACCTAAATGTGTGCATGTTACTGAAAATAGAAAATAAAACATTTCAACAGTCCGTGCACTTTCGTTAATTGTTCTCTTGATAAATGAAGATCATTTAGGGAGAATTCCCTACTATGCCCAGGAATAATTATTTTCTGCTTTCCCAAAATGGCACATCGAAATGTACAAATCCCTGATTTCATTTTCCTTCCTTTTAATGCATGTGGGGGGGAGGGCATGCTGAGTGTGTCATAGATCTATTAAAATATTAGAAATGCCCCACAGTTTTATAGCCACAGCTATCACTTTCCACTTCTGGATGCCTTTTAGCACATTCTTACAGTGCCATCATTCAGAACTTGCCAGCATGAAAAAAGGAACATTGGTGATGGTGGGGAGGAAGATGAGGAGGAGGAGGAGGAGGAAGAGACAACCACTTTGCCAAGAGGAGTGCCAGAAAACCTCAATATTACAATGGCTAAGATCATGCAGTTCTCTACAGTCCCAGCCAAAAGCTCATTAAAACAGGAGGGTTTGGATTTAAGCTGATTAACAGCCAGCTGACATAAGCATTCATGTTGCTAGATCAGTAAGTGAGGATTTGCATGTGACAAACAGTTATGCCAGGTGAAAAACCACAGAGAGAGCCTTCACACCACCTTAAACACATTCCTTTATAATGCAGCCATTTTACAGATGGGACCAAATGAGAAAAGAGCCCTCTTCATTCGTTACTGAAGTGAAGAGGGAAAAGGAATACAAAAGGGCTGAAAGGCCACCTTTTCCATCCCACCTCCTCTGCCATCTAGCTTTTAAAAAATATTATTGTGATCGTTGATGTTCAATGTGCATCAGTGAATTGGGGCGATTTGGGTCTGGATCTTATGTTCCCAAACTGGATTGCATTAACAAGGATTGCATTCTCAAAGCAGATCAGGGATCCACTAAGCTTCTGAGTCACTCTGTTCTTGGTTTTTCCCAAAAGTTGGAAGCACAAGTTTCCTGCCTCTCCCCCTGGGAAAATCCCAGAACTCAAGAGGGGACAGGGTGAAGAAGGGAGGATAGGGGAATCTTTTGTTTTGATGGGCAGGGCTATCATTAAATTGCATTAAATTATTTTCTGAAACCACTCCAATCACAGTGCTTTGGGGGGAGGGCACTGAAGTAAATCAGGTGGTTGCACGCCATCTAAAGGATTAGGCATGTAGCTTGTGGGTACTCCTGGGTGCACCTTTGTCACTAGAGGCCCAAGTGACCTCTGTGATTAGAAGTGCCTTTTACCAGTTTTGTCTGGTTAGCCAGCTTTGGCCATATCTTAGCCACCGTAGTCTATGCATTGATAACCTCAAGACTGGATTACACAAGAGATCCAATCTGAGTTGAAATATAATTTAGGGACAACATTACTAAGTAGAAGTCCAGGGGTCCAGTAGACAGCTGGACAAGGCAAGGCAAAGGAGTCCCATTCAGAAGTAGAGAGCTAAGTGACTTTGGGATATATCTAGCCTCATATAGCCAGCATACTTAACTCAAATTAATGCATGAAGGGGTTAAAATCATAGAATAAGCTGTTCTGCCAGACTTAGAAAGTTCACACCACCTCAATTTGGGAGCAAGGGTTTCCAAACTCTTTGTTTTCTCTTATTTTCCACCATGTAAGCCTACCAGAAAGGAAGTCTGGGTTGGTTGCTCCAAGCCCAGACCACATGCTTAAGCAAGCTATCTTTGTGTTTCTATACAAATACAAATAATTTAGAAACATTTAAGATTTTGAAACTATGTTACACTGCCTGTCTTTTCTTGCTGCTGCATGGAAAAGCACATGAATATGACCTTTGAAGAGCTTGTAAGTAAACCATTTTTAAGTTATGAAATGTGTGGTCTCTAGAAGTACGAAGGGAAGAGGGAAAGTTTTGAATAAATTTAGCAGGGGAGATTGTATAGGTCTAACAGCCTATATTTCCATGCTTTACTTTGCTGCATGTTTTGTGATTTTAAATCTCTGCTGTGGCTCTCATTGAAGAATACTTACCCCAAACCTGGAGCTAGGCACCCAGGAAATTCTCCTATTTTACCATATATAGTAATTTATTCTTTTCCCAACCAACAGCGACATGCATTGATGCAACCTCCTCATCTGACTTGGCCAGGTTCTCTCACTAGAAGTGGGCCAGGAATCCACATTGAGAATTCTTCCAGGCCATGTCGTCCCCTTGAGGTGGGCCAGAGGAACTGCTTCTCACTATACCAGTACCTTTAGCTCTGGAATCAGCTAGCTCTGTCTGCTAACAGTTATTTGGAGGTCTGGGTACTTGTCAGATGATTTGTTGCCCTGGGTAGGAGTAGAACCCAGCATTAATATGTGCATCCAGACTACATGGGAAAGACCATGCCATGATCTTTTGAAACCCAGCTGTAATAAATGCCATGCACATTGCACAGGGATAAATGTGGCATTGCACAACTTCGGAAATCCTGGCAACATAAATCTCTTTGCCCAATTGCACTTGGCTTTGTATAGTTCAAATAGCTTCACTCCCCGCTCCCCTGCCTTCTTCTGAAGCCAAACGGTTAAGAAGGGTCAGCTATATGATATGCCCGAGGGAAAGGAAAGCGAAAGGAAGTACTGGTGGCAGATAATAAATAGCAGTATTATATAGTGTGTCAGGGGATCAAAACATTAGAATAGGATATACAAACATCAATGGGAGTCTTCACGAGATGTGAAATGAAAGAAAGAGGAGGAAAATGAAAATAGGAAAGGGGGGAGGGCGAGAGAGAGAGAGAGAGAGAGAGAATGAATCATGGAGCTGCACCTAAGATAGGGTCAGGGGTGTAAATGTCCCAATTTTTGGTGCTGTGGGGCTCAGGATTAGGCCAAACCTAGGAAAAAGTGGGGGTGGAACATAGTGGTCACTCATTATGTCCTACCTTTTAATTTCCTTTTTATTTGCAAATGTACAGAGAAAGACCACTTACCTGTTTCCAGGCAGCGGCAGCAGTTGTGGCTCAGCATGGCTGCCAGAAGGCCAAGTGGAGGCAAATCATTTCCCCGCATGGCTGACTGACATCACAACAGGCCTCAGCTGGACAGAGGGGCTGGTGGGATTGTCCACCAACATTTAAATTCAAAACAGGCAAATCATGGCTCTAGTGGGCGGGGAACTTTTCAGCGATCTACCTAACAGAGCCAGTCTTCACTCAGGTCTGCTGCCGGGGCATAAAAGCTGACTGTTGTTCAACATCTTTATAAATGACTTGAATGAAGGAATTGGGGGGATGCTCATCCAAATTGCAGATGACACCAAACTGGAAGGGGTAGCTAATGCCTCAGAAGACAGAATCAGGATCCATTTCCTGGGAACACCAAGGACTGTCAAAGAGGCCAACAGAGAGGAACTGAGGGTGACTTGAGAGCCTCGGACGTGAGATCTCCAGGCTAAACACTATATGATGAACACTTGTTGGGGACCAAAACCGGGAAAGGGGGGGTGGAGTCTGGTAATCCAAAGGGTATATAATTATAAATTACTTTGTTTTAATGTGTTTGTTATTTGCATGGAAGTTGGGAAAGCCGTGGAAGGGAAATATTGGTCGACTTTAAGAAATATGCTTAAGAATAAGAAATGACGTATAAGTATTGATGTTTAAGTTTAGATAAGTTAAAATTGGTTTTTTAGAATGGTCAAATTAAAATGAAAATAAGAGTTGTAAAATAATTTAAGGAAATGGAAGAAAGAGGAAAAGTAAAATTACAGTATGTAAAATTATTAAGTGAAGGTTGAGAAATAAGTAATAAAGATTTGCTGGATTAACAATTGAATTGGAATACAAGAAGGGGAGGTGTGAGGAGGTCTGAGAAAGAAGCTATATGAAAATAAGCAATTGAAATTTCATGTTTTTAATTGTTCTTTTAAAGTTTTTTTTTGTATTTTTGTTACTTTTTTGTCTATTTTTGTTATGTTTGTTATTGAAAATGTTAATAAATATTCATTTTTAAAAAAGGATCCATTTCCTGGGCCTGGTGGCGAGTAATGCATACCCTCCAACATTCCTCAGATGAAAATAGAGACATTCTATTCTACAGCAGTATCACTGCCTGAGGATTTCTTCCTGGTCAAGTACTAAAGTTATTAGAGGAAACACGAAATTGCAGAATTTTAAGCACAGAAATCTTTGAATTTACGTATATCAATAAATGCAACTAAATGTGTGTCTGTGTGTGTGTGTGTGGAGAGAGACTATGCAATGTCATCATGCATTTATTTAGGAAGAACCATTATTGTTGCAATTGTGCAAGTGTATGATATGGGGTATTCCAATGTTCATTTTAAGGTATTTAGATTTTTGAGTTCGGGGTTACATAAACTTCTTCCTTTTTAAAACAAAAGGGAGAGGTTTATGTACACTTATGTTATGCACACGAACATGAAAGCCCACACCAATAAGAAACTTAGTTGGTCTCTAAGGTGCTACTGGATGGAATTTTTTATTTTTGTTTCACCTACAGCAGACCAACATGGCTACCTACCTGTAACTAGAACTATGGAAGGCACCACATTGAGCCACGTGAAATGGAAGTCCATCAACTTCTCCCTTTTTAGTCTTTCAAACTTCTGAACAAATTGGGTCAAACCACAGAAGAAGAAGAAGAAGAGTTTGGATTTGATATCCCGCCTTTCACTCCCCTTCAGGAGTCTCAAAGCGGCTAACAATCTCCTTTCCCTTCCTCCCCCACAACAAACACTCTGTGAGGTGAGTGGGGCTGAGAGACTTCAAAGAAGTGTGACTGGCCCAAGGTTACCCAGCAGCTGCATGTGGAGGAGCGGAGACGCGAACCCGGTTCCCCAGATTACGTGACTACCGCTCTTAACCACTACACCACACTGGCTCTCGAGCTTAGGACTTGCCAATCAGAAGGTCGGCAGTTTGAATCCCCATAACGGGGTGAGCTCCCGTTGCTCGGTCCCTGCTCCTGCCAACTCATCAGGTTTCATAAGGGGCCACTAATTCAGCTCATATGAGAGATCTGAATTTTGCAATGCAGTTCTCCAACTAAGAAATGTGTATAGATATGGAGATATTTGAGGAAAGTGTGTATCAAAATCATATATGAGGGGGCATACAAAATTGCACTATAGTAGGTGCAAGTGCTTGCAAAGATGTCTAAGAGAGAAGAAATGAGTATTAAATTGCTGAAGAATTTTCATGAGGAATTAAAAAACATGTGGAGATGTGGAGATAAGGTGAATTGAACTGGGGGGGGGCACACACCACAATTTGAGAGAAATCAAAATTGACAGATTCATTAATCTTTTATTGAGGCCACAATGGAAAAAAAAAAAATAGAAACTGACCATAACAGGCCATTGGACCACCTGACCCAACATCGTCTCTCTGGACTGGTGACAACAGCTTTTCAGGGTCTCAGTCGAAGTGGGAACTTCCCCAACCCTGTTATCTTTTCATCTGCAGATTCTGGGGGCTATATATGGAGCTTTCAAACCTGCAGTCACAAGTAAGGGAGCACCTGAAACCACTTCCCATACAGAGAGTTGTGTGTGCAGTTGACATTACTGTAGATGCACGTCGTCAACACAGTGCTCACCCCACCCCACCCTACACATTGAACTTGATATATTGTTCATATATTGTTGCCTATACGGTAACTAAAGCTGGAACACACTCATAGTGTATGAGTGACGCTTGCAATGAGATGTTGCAGTTTGGAGTGCTCCTGTGATTCTAGCCACTGCGTTCCATTTCCCCACTCCTCCAGTTTTCCAGGGTGTCCTCTCAATAACAAGGCAGCATTCCATAGCCACTGAGCATGATCAGTTCTCAGTGGTGAATGAATGAATGAATGAATGTTTAATATTACAGCCAAACAGCCAACATAATTCTCATTGGTTTGTTTTTGGACATCTCTCCATTTAGGAGTTTTCTAAATAAATCATACTTATACAAACCTCAGGGTTCCTCCCATCTTACTATATACCCTCCTCTTACGTGTGTTTAGGGATAGGTGAATCTGTCAGTTTCATCCCCCCCCCCCTCATTTTTCCAGTCTTAAATCCTTTTTTCCACATTTCTGCAGCAATTCATAATTTTGGTGTGTTTTTAAAATATCCATATGGAAATTAATCAGCATTTGAGTGTAAATTTCTTCAAAACAAAAAAACCCGCTACATGTTATATGCAGTTTAATATAAACATTTGCAAACAATTTCCTTGATATAATTTTTTTGAATGCCATTTTCACTAATACATGCAGTTTTATGCACATTGCCCACAACAGATGCATTTTGTACCCATTGTTTGGTTGGAAAACTGCATTGCAAAATTCGGAGGAGTGTAAAATTCTAAGTATAGTTTTGCTTCAGTTTACAAATCAGTTTAAATTAGGAAGTTGCTCATGAAAATGCCAGCAGGTTTTAATTTCTCCTGCATCTCTATGTGTGGGTGATAAGGTCTGGTTACAGAAGGAACGACACAGCCTGAATATCAGCAATAGATGGAATGCTAATATTTCTTTTCTTTGATGTGCAGGGTCATCACTTACAGCAGACACAAGTTAAGCCACTTTTGTTGTCAGCTATCATGATTCCAAAATGGTAAAAGAAATCTCTTAAACAGTTCGAAACTGCCATGTCGTCGAGTTCCTAATTGGGATTAATGTTCAACTGAGGAGGAGGAGGGGCTGCGATGGGGGTAACAACACAAGTAGATGGGATTTCAGCAGAACAAAATTTGGAAAGGAAAATAAAGCAGGAAGTGCGAGGTGAAATTGAAGAGGACAAAGCAATGAAGGGAAAGGACACTGAGGGGAAATAGAATGTGTTCAAAGACAAATTAATGCGTGCCCAAGGGTTATACATGCCATCTAGCAATAATTGCCCAAGCACTGCTTTTCAGGGCCAGCATGAAGGAACAGAGAAGTGTAAAAGTAATCAAGGGTGAGAAAGAGGCAGGCATGAGTTATAAAGCATCAGATGCAAAACAGTGTTGGACTGATTGCATAATGAAGTTTAAGGGAGCATGAAAGGGGATAAGAATAGCAAAGGCATAGAATGGAGAGAACTTTCACAAGACAATAAAATGAAGTACCGGATTTCTTCTCTCCCACCGAATCACCCTTGTTTCCCCTTAGACAAGCATCCAGTCAAGCGGATTGTAGAATTCTGATACATATAGAGGAAAGAATACATTGGTGCAGTGTTAGATGCTCAGGAGTGGGGTTATGCTATAGATCAATGGTGAATCTTGGGCTCATTTGGAAATGCAATGGGCAAGGTGACACCAAAAACATGGTAGGTAAATCATCGTCATTGTCATTGTTGCATTATGTTTCCTTTCCCCTTTTCTTTTCTTTTCTTTTGGAACTTTTCTGGGACCAGCCAGTCAGAAAATCTGCATTTTACTCTAGGTTCATTGAGGAATGCATAATTCCTAGCCAATTCTTAGCCAGAACAGCTCAATATGCCTGGGCCTGGTCCAAACAGGAGAGGCTCCTAAGCCTTTGTTACTGTTCTATTGAAGTGAAATAGTGCTCTAAAAGAGCCACCAGATTTACTAAAATCAACATTCCCACATTAAATTCACAGCACATTGATTCATCTAGGAAATAAATGAGGGTTTTGAAGAAAGTGAAGTTTTGTGAGGGATAAAAAAAACGCTCATGCAATATATTAAGGGCTAGAAATTTGATAACAGTTTTTTAAAAACAAAGAAAAATGGGAGGATGATTCTGAGTTCTGTTAATTCAACATTTGTATGTCACAACTGTAAAAACACAGAAAAGCTGAGAATTTTGCAGACTGATAACAATAATCGTAGGATGCTTTCGAAGAGGCTTCTACTGTAGATTATTATTATTATTATTTTTGTAGCCACTAGAGGGACAAATCTGTTATTTGGATTTCCTGCATTCTATCCTGCTTTTTCTCAGCAGATTTGTGATTATAAGAACACTTGGAGTCGATTTTGTTTGGGATGGCTTCTAATTACAACAATAGTGACTGTGGAATAATTTTAAATCAGTGTAGAACTTTAGCACTTTAAAAGGCATTTCATTTGTCCTGGGGTTTATTGGGCTGTTAGCTTTAGAGATGCTTTCCAGTTCAAGACCATGGAATGTGGTGGACTGGAAATCAGAACTCTAGACCTGCCAATATATAAGTGGGGGAAAGTATATGAAACTTCTTTGGCAAAAAACCTGAAAAAAATATTCATACAAATATGGAGTAAAGATTTTATTAGCCCATCTCCATGTAAATGCCCAAATCCAGTGATACCTTGCAAAATTTTCCCCTTTCCAAGTCTCCATTCACTTCAGATGGAGCTGTTCCATGACCAGAGGAACACAACCCTGTAGCTTCCCTACATCTGGAATCTTTATATGAAGTGCTATATAAAGAGATAAGCCATGGCCCTGTCTAGCCTAGTAAAGCCTACTCCAGCCTTCCCAACACAATGGCCACCAGATGTTTGGGACTACAGTTCCCTTCAACCCTGACCATTGGCCATGTTGGCTGTGGTCGATGGATGGACACTCAGTTGGCAAAGGATGGTTTATTGCCAATAGTCCTCCAAGATTTCAGGGTCGTTGATTCAGGCCTCACATTGGGCAAATGATTCCTGCATTGCAGGGGTCTGGACTAGATGCCCCTTGTGGTCCATTCCAACTCTTCAATTCTATGATTCTGTCTTCTAAATGAGACAATAAAGTATATTCCTCCCTGATAAATGGAGGTTGTGGATAACTTCCCTCCTTTTGCTAAAAATAATAAGGTGCAGGCAGTTGAGGGTCACCCATCTTTGTTATTTACATTTACGCCCCACCTTTCCTCAAAGTGGTATGCATGGTTGTTCTCCTCATTTTATCCTCATCACAACCCTTTGAGGTAGGTTAAGCTAAAAGACAGTGACTGGCTCAAGGTCACCCAGTGATTTGCAGGGCTATGTGGGGATTTGGCCCTTGGTCTCTGAGGCCCTAGTCTGGCACTCTGACCACTACACCACAGTGGTTCAATCTTGACATACCATTGGGGTTAAGAAATTCCCACTCTCCACCTCCCCCTTGAATTGCTTGATCAGCTAAAACCCACATTAAATATTTGCTGCAGAGTGGTTTATTTTTACTTTTTATTTTAAAATTGTTACTCATGCCTTTAGAAACTGCAATTTTCTCTGTGGCAACCACTGTGCTTTTAAAGCAATGTTTTCGTACATTAAAGAAACATTCCTGTTGTGAATATAACAGCACCTCCACCAGGGTAATATTTCATTGTAAAAGGGTTTCTACTTCCCGTCAGCCTGGCGAAGTTATATGGGGGATACAGTAAACATGCCATTCACAAGCATCTCTTTTAATTGCAAAGTTTCAAACAAGATGCACTTCACATAAACCTGAGTTACAGGTTGGGCTGCGTTTTAAAGCATGAAACGTGAAGTGAGATCATAACATCTAAATTATTCCGTCTTCCCTTCCTTTCATTCCAGCACTGCAATATCAGCTTGGCAAGCTCTAGACTGGGGTGGGGAACCTTAGACCTGGGTTCTGAATGCGGCCCTCCAAGCCTCTCCAACTGGCCCTTGGAATTCTCCCCAAGCCACATCTCTTCTCTGTAAGGCTTCACACCCTCCCTGGTCTTACTTCACCCCCCCCCCCATGTATTTTTGCCTGGCTAAAATGTGTCCTTAAATTCTGATACCTCTTCCTTGTTTGGATAGAGAGGTGTGCATGCACACACATACAGAACTAACCAACTGTACAAAATTAAAGCTTCCATCTATTGTTCTGACTTTATTTATTCTTTTTGCCTCTGGAAACATGCAAACCATTTTCCATTTCTAATCTAGAACCAAAGCTTTCACTGTCCTCTGTTGCATGCCCCTCTTCCTTCTGCCATCCTCAAGTGCTTTTGCCTGGCGGGAATATGTCCTTGAACTGCGATAAAACCTCATGTTTGTCTGGATAGAGAGGCAGCATGCACTGCAACAGAAGCAAGGTCAGGGTCAGATCACTAACTGCAGTTCTGTTTCACACATTACTCAGGAGCAAACCCAGATGTACACCAAGCATATATTCAACAAAGGTTGGGAGTAGCAACCCCTGGAAAACATAGCTGTAAGAGGCATGAATTTGTTAAGCCACGTGCATGCCCACTGTGTGTGACGTGGCCCTCATAAATCCCAGATAACCAAATTAAAAGGCGGGGTTCTAATTGCTGCAAAGTTTCTGTACAACATATTGATGTTTTGTGGTAATGAAAGGTCAGGGTCGAATCATCTTAACATCACCCCATATCCCTCAACTGTCCCGATCCCATGGGGCGGGGCTGTGCCCTCATGTGAGAACACAGCCCTGGAAGCTAGACACCCCAATTTTCTTCTGCAACATGTGGGAGGGTATGTCATCCCCTGGGCTCTACTCAGTTTAGGCCCATAACACCCCTGATTTCACTGACTAAAGATCCAGTTCCAGAGAACTTCCCCCCCATCTTTTGTCCTGGGTCCTCATTGTACCACCCAGAAGTGGCTCTCTGGAACCCAGTGTGAATATGGAGTCCCCACTCCCCCAGGTGCAGGCAGTGTAAAGGACCCCCTCCACATAGAGGAGCATTGGAATGCTTACTGAGTGTGGCATGCTATGGTGCATCTTTCAGCACAAATTGTGTTTCATGCACTGAAAAACCCATGTGCATGGCAAGCAATGGGAAACACCCCAGGTGCATGGCATTTTGAGATGAATGGGAATTTTGCAGTACAGCAGTACTCTTCTTACAACTAGTATGCTGCTGAGTACCAGTTGCTGGGAATCACAAGCAGGGAAAGAGAACTCAGGTCCTGTTCCCTAGAGACATCTTGTAGGACACTGTGGGAACTGGATGCTGGACTGGGTAGGTTTCTGGCCTGATCCAGTAGGATTCTTCTTATGTCCTTATTTTCTATCAAGATTTCCTAGAAAGGCGTGCCTTTTCTGTCTGTTCCTTTGCATATATATATATATATATATATATATGCAGGTTTTGGTGTCCTCGGGTGTCTTCCCGTGTAAAAGTTGGGGTGTCTAGGCGACGTTTCGACGAGGTCTCACTCGTCATCTTCAGGCTGGTGCTTTCGGCTTCTTGTTACTGGAACAGAGCTCTGTTCCAGTAACAAGAAGCCGAAAGCACCTTCTGTTCCAGTAACAAGAAGCCGAAAGCACCAGCCTGAAGATGACGAGTGAGACCTCGTCGAAACGTCGCCTAGACACCCCAACTTTTACACGGGAAGACACCCGAGGACACCAAAACCTGCATTCCTGTACCCGTGAAAATCTACGAAAGCATATATATATATATATATATATATATATATATATATATATATATGGAAAATCTGATTTATTTAAACATTGCTTATTTGGCCTCCACCAAAATATTACCTGGCTTAGCATCAGATGCAAATCAGGGCCTCTGTAAAATGATTGTGCTGCAGGAGTACCATGGGTCATTAACAACAGATTTGCAAGGTTAATTTTCAATTATGTATTTCTTATTAATTTCCTGGTTATCTTACTATTATTAAATTTAAAGGGGAAGAGACTTCCAATCTGTCTGGCTTCTGCAGCATTATTGCTGATAATTATTTCTGTTTTCCAATTTGTGTTACTCCTGTGACTTGCAAAAAATTGTTATTAACGAGCAAATAATTATGGCTGCATGTACTGGAGCATTATTTTGCTAATGCTGTGTCAGCTTTCACACTGGGGCTCCCCTGTTTTTACAGCTCAGGCACAAAATCTGCACTTCTCATAGGGCCTTCTGTCATACAATCAGTCTATAGGACCAATTTCCTTGTTTTGTCTATTTTTCAAACAGGCACCATTTGGCTGCTTCTAAATTACTGAATATATCTATATCTACCTGTATCTATATTGCTGCAAGAAGTTCACAGCATTTTCATTGTTTCTTTGCCTGTGGTGACGGCTTTTTTTGAATTCTATTGTGCAAAGGGTGGTTGCAGGACATCTCAGGTGAGGGGAATTGTTTTAATATGGTGAACTCATAAAGCAGGACATATTAAACAGACAATGTGGATGCACATATGAAACTAATCTCCACTACCTGGTGCTAGCTCATCTTCAATGAAGCAATGGACCCTTCTCAAGGGACTACGTAGCAGAACAATGTGCTGCTCACCAGATGTTGGTAGATTACAACTCCCACCATCCCTGATTACTGGTCATGCTGAGTGGGGCAGATGAAAGCTGGGAGTCCAACAACATCTGAAGGGCTATAGGTTAGCCAGTCTTGGTTTTAGGGGAGCCCTAGCCACATCTACTATCCTGAATCTTCATCAGGGGGATTAAAAGCCACATGGTCTGTGCTGGAAAGTTGGCTGAGTCTGGATTTGTCGACAGAAGACAGAAGACTTGGCTAACATTGTATAACCTCCAACACGCTGAGGCAAAAACCGGGAGCTGTCTTCTGGGGCTGTGTTTCTGTGCAAGTCACATGACCTGTGAGAGATCATGACCCCTAAAAGTGCTTTTCCAGGGCTATGCCCTTGCATGATATCATGGCACCAAAAGAAAGCATGTTTTGGGGTACCACATGAGGTTGCAGGCCTGAATAATGCTGTTTCAGGGCAAGATTGCGGCATGAGATCGTGCGAGACCACAGTGCCCAAAATGGCTGTTGTGCTTTCACTCAAAAAAAATAGGATGTCCTGGTTTTATCGGGACAGTTGAGGGGTATGACATGGTGCTCTCCACGTGTTATTGGACCACAGCTCCCATTATCCCTGCTACTCTTTAAGTAAAACATTGTAGCTCAACCCCCTGTGATCCTGAGCAGAAAAATATGCTATCAGTATCACTGCCTTAGCTGTGTTTTCAGATTAGTTTTAAGAAGTAGTGTCTTGATGTAGTTCAAGGGTGCTGCTCCATTCTGGCCCCAAGGCGAATTGCTCCAATCCTTTGGTTAATAAAAAGGTAAAGGACCCCTGGACAGTTAAGTTCAGTCAAAGGCGACTATGGGGTTGCGGCGCTCATCTTGCTTTCAGGCCAAGGGAGCTGGCGTTTGTCCACAGACAGTTTTCCGGGTCATGTGGCCAGCATGACTAACAGCTTCTGGTGCAACAGAACAGTGTGACTGAAGCCAGAGCGCACAGAAATGTCATTTACCTTCCTGCCACAGCGGTACCTATTTATCTGCTTGCACTGGTATGCTTTTGAACTGCTAGGTTGGCAGAAGCTGGGTCAGAGCAATGGGAGCTCACCCCATCATGTGGATTCGAACTGCCAACCTTCTGATCAGCAGGTCCAAGAAGCTCAGTGGTTTAGACCACAGGATAACAGCATGGGGTGGGGGAACTTTTTAGCCCAAAGCCTACATTCCTTTTAGGTTAAGGGGCCACATGCTGGTGGCAGGTGGGGCTAGAGGCAAAAGTGTCTGGAACAGCTAATATTAATTCTACCTTCATACAGTAGTTGGTTTCTAACCCCCACCCAGACCCCTGGTCTTTCATACAGACAAGCAAGAGGCATTACCAACCAGAGTCCAAGGACACATCCCAGCTGGGCAAAAACATGCCAGGCCCTTGTGGGGTATGGCTGAGGAGAGTTTCAAAGCCCAGATAGATAGCCACATTCATCCTTTAGGTCTGAGTTTCCTGACCCCTGGGGTAGCAGGTGGCACTGAAGAATCAGTTCTTTCACATATTATTTTGAATGCTTTTAAAAACAAAAACAAATGAAACCTCGGGGATTTTTGGGTATTCAAATAGAATGCTCCAAGGGCCTGATTCCTTCCTCAGGGTGAGCAGAAAGCTGCTTTCTCCATCTCTCATTTTGGCCTCAGAAGGTCTCCCCACTGCAGTCCTTCTGTTTCCCTTTCCAGGACGGATGTCAGCACAGCACGATTCGTAAAAATAAAACAAAGCATGTCTGGAGTGCCACATTCAAGACCTCTTAATATGACATCCGCTTTTTATCCTATTATTAGTATTCGTACCCACTGCAGCTGTAAACCTCTGCCTGCCACATGAATACTGATATCTTTATTTCTACAAAACACACAGGCACACAGCTGAGCCTTGCAAGGCCTAATAAACACGAAGGACTTTATTTTCTAATAAAAGCCTTGCTCTAAATGTCACTGCATCCTTTCTTATCTCAGGAAAGGGGTGGTGGTGGTGAATTGTCTATCTTTTAGGTTAATATCCCCCAGCCCCCACTCACCAAATAGTATATGTAACTTGTTCCCACAGTTTGGATTACTTTGGTACATATAATGAAAGAAATGTATATACCCCCATCTTTCCTTGTTGCGGAGGACCTTGTACTGAGACATTAGCTGTGGCACTGTTAGATTTATTGTGACTGCAATGGTGTGCCGCGGGTCTCATTATTCTTCCCTGGCAACACTTTTTTTTTAAGGCCATGTAAACAAATTTACATTTTCTGAGCATCTGAATGAAAACGAAAACCAGCACTATGACCCAGGAAGAGAGATTTTATGCAAATTTTAATTAAAATGCAAATCCCATTCCCCATACAAAAATAAAAGAACATCATCTCCAAATGGTTCGTAGCGTGTTTCCTTTACAAAAAATAAAAATAAAAATGGGAATTTTGTTTTCCCCTGGGACTCATTGCTGAAAATATAATGCACAGAATGATGCCGTGTAACCTTGTAAGCGCAGTAAATAATCACATCTATAACTCTCAGCGGGTGATATGTGTGTGTTGATGGAATCTGAGAGAAAGTTTACCCAAGCTGCAGTTTTCTTTCCTCAGTGTTATCAAGGATATATTGACACTAGGCATCTCTTCTCCTCCCCTCTCCCCAGTAGTTACCTCATGGTTGTAGCTGGGTTGTGGGTTTGTTTTTTGTTTTTTACTTTTGGAAAAAGTACACTTTCTTACATGTGTATCCTATGCCCTCCCTAAATCTGCTCTGGGATGTTGCGGGGGGAGGGGAACCAAGAACAGACTTTGGGGGCACATGGGGAAAGGATAAGAGAGAAGATCCATTGCAAAGCCAAATGGCATTGCACTGATGGCATTGAACACTACTGCCCCAGGTGCCCTGTCTGCTGCCCACATGCTGTTAGTGGACAAAGGCTCTGCTTTCCATTCTGTTCCTTTATCTTCAAATGGTAGATGCCTTCTAACAGAGGACTCTCCTCTGGTGGCCCTTCAGAAAGAGAGGACTGTCACAAATTTAAAACAAGTCCAGTTCTACTGGACTATTGCTTAAAGGGAGGCACCTCCAGTGTTTTGTTTTTGATGCCTGTTCAGGCAACCCTAACCCAGACATGCAATTTTAACGCAACTTTATTATGTACATTTACTTCAAAACTACTGATATTTATTATCATTTGATAAGTGTTATGTCAATTTGTTTTTAGCATTTGTTTTAATTGGAATTTTTAAATGAACGTTTTCTCTTTTTTTGGATTGCTTTATGCTTAGAAGTTTTTGCAGACTTTGGCCCAAGGTCCCAGGGCGGGTTGCAACATTAAAAACAGTTTAAGACAACTTACAACCACAGCAATGAGGTGGGTTCTAAAAGTATATGTCTCAAATGTCAAAAGGCAGGGTAAAGAGGTGCATCTTCAAAATTCACTGAAAGCTGCATAATGAGGGTGAATTTTTAATGCTAAGTCAACTCTGTGAGACAGCAGTTCCACCATTTAGGGACTGCTGCTGAAAATGTCTTCCCCTGGACTACCCCAACCTTCTGAGACTGACAGTACAACCAAGAGGGCCTCCTCTGCTAATCTTAGCACCCGAGGGTGGTCTGTGGGGAAGCAGGCATTCTTTCAGGTATTTGGGGCCTGAGTTGTTTAGGGCTTCGAACACTAACATGAGCACTTTGATTGGGCCCAGATACAAATTGGCGACCAGCACAGCTGGTTCTCTTCTCAAAGTGGCCAGCCAGATGTTCATGTTCATGAAAGCAGGGCTTGAACACAACAGCGCTCTCTACTCCTGCAGTTCCAAGCAACTGTAGAGGTGCTAATTTCATTTTGGAATGAGGCAGCCTTAATTTGTGAATAGTCCTCATTTTCAGTGAATGAATGTCTGAAAATGAAAGGAAAGGAAAGGAAACAGGAAGGCATCACACGATTTCTGCCTTTGGGACGTGCATTGGCTCTTTCACTCTCCCATCCCTTTCTTCACTCCCTCCTGGGCATACATCTAGGCAGAAGCTTTAACAGATGCTGACAGGTTGACAGAGCCTGGTAAATGTACTTGGTTCACTGACATTCGATTCCGAGCAGAGATGGCAGTCCGCTTGGCAGCTCTAAACAACGCAAACATTTGGACTCCGTGCAGAAAAGTTTTAAGTGTGGTCATGTTTGCAGACCAGGCCAAAAATGAAATAAAATAGATATTGGATTTCAGCCATATGAGAATTTCATTGTCTTCCTAAATTAGGTGGGGAAATAAGACTATGCTGACAAGCAATGAAGAAGCTCTAGAATGGAAACAAACTCATGGAAGACATTGCCTTGTTTGCTTCAGGCTCCTAAAACTTGTGACCCATGAAGCCAAATGCATAGGCCAGGATGTAAAGAACTGGATCCAGCCAGTGGGCATAATTGTTACCTCTTGTATCTCCCATGAGCAAAATCTGAGAGATAGGTGTGGTCACCTACCTGTCAGTCACCTGTTATCACAATGATGGTAGGTAACCCACTTTTGCCCACAAGGCACAGCCTACAATGTGTGATGATCAACTGATTATAGGGTAATCTCAAGCTCTGTGCAAAGAGCTCCGCAAGTGGCAACAATCAGCTGTTGGCACTTGCAACAGGGCTTTGCAAGACCTCACAGTTAATCAGTGGACCCTAGCACTCTGCACACTCCTCTACAAGACCTGCTCAGCAGATGTCACTGGTTTCTGGCTGACTATTCTCTTGTTGGGTTGATGGCTAGTTAACAACCCAGAATGAAAGTCAACAGGAGCCAGGAATCTCTTTTTTGTGTTTGAATGGGCAGTTGTGTGTGTGTGTGTGTGTGTGTGTGTGTGTGAGAGAGAGAGAGAGAGAGAGAGAGAGAGAGATCTGAATTGGCTGAAGGCACATTGAGGGGACCCTACAAGGTAATTTGTAGTGAGGATGGACAAATCTGTCACTTGGTTTCTCTCAGTTTCTATTTTTTTCCAGTCTTAACTTCAGTTCACATTCACACATTAGTTTATGAGGTAGGGGGAAAATTCTCATGAAAATTCATTTTAGTGTGAATTTCTCCCATTACGCACATTTTTTAATGCCATTTAGAGTACTGTGCACATTTTTGCAAGGCACTTTCCTCAGTATAATGCATTGTTGTATACTACTTACATGAATATATGCAGTTTCGTACTCACTTTTGCTTACTATAGTCATTTTTGTACAAATTACAAATTATTGGTTGGAGAACTGCATTGTAAAATTCAAAGCAGCATTGATTTTGAAGGATAGCTGTGTTTCTATTTCCATGTTGTTTGTGGTAGTGCAAATTAGGTACATTAAGACACTTTAAAGGATACTGAACCCCGTTGGCTCCAAATATACTTCCCATCCCCTAAGCCTCACAGCCATGCTGTGTGTGTGTGTTGCTGTGTGTGTGTTCATTGGGGTACCTGGAATTTAATTTAATTGGAGTTGGGGTACCTGGAATTTACTTTGCAAAACCCCAATGTGATCACTAACCACACTATTAATCACACCTGGCTTGGCCCCAGCCATACCTGCTTCAAAAGCTAATGCAATACAGGAAATTTGAGAGTCAATGAAGTCAGCTTACAGAAGACAAGAGGAGAATCTTTAGTAACATGCTGAGGGTCATGCAGGAGGACTGTGAACTCCAGAATGAACCCTTGGCTTGCTTGTTGCCTATCCCCATGATGTTACATGTGAAAGAGCAATGCCCATCTGTTTTAGTAATACATATCACCTGGATATGTTGCACAGTCTCTTCTTAAACTTGGAAAAATCAATTTGCCACAGAGCCCTTCTTCCAGAAAGCATGCCCTTTCTGAATTAAAATTCACCAACAGTCGTTTCTCAGGTAAAACTGTCACTGACATCATTAAGAATGATTTCTGATGAGGAGCGATATAGGTGCATTGCTGTGCATAAGAACAAAATGCCCTGGTTTTTGTGTGTATGTCTTCTATGATATTCATTTCCTCCTTTGGAGGGAAGGAAAGTGTGTGTGTGTTTACTTGTGTAAGCAGGCAGGCAGGCAGGCAGGCAGGCAGGCAAACAGATACAATACTTGCTTTTATAACTGTGACAAGCAGGCATTTATTTATGTCAACATTCATATCAATTTAGAATTCCATGCATTCTTAACCTTGATGAACAGCAACAGGAGGCATAGTCTGTGTACCTGTGTGCACAAATAGTGGAGTTGTATGTCTGTACAGTTAATCACATGTAGTATTCAAGAACTATACAGTCCATGTACCCAGGTACACAATAGTTGAGCTATACAAATCAAGCAGCTATACACAAACACTAGTATATGTCTAGAAGCAGCTTGTAGATGCATTCAGTGTAATTCAATCTAACAACAACATCAGTTGGGGGTGGGTGATGGACAAACAGGGTGTCAGGTTTGGGCCATGGGTGGCTGTAAGAAATGAGGGAGGAGCCAATGAAGAAAAGCCGTAGAGCAAGCCAAACCGAAGGGCTAACCAGGAGGCAAAGGCAATGAGCACTCCAGAAGAAAGGGCTGAAGGAAAATCTGGAAGACAAGATCAGAGAATAAGCCAAGAGTCAGGGCAAAGAGCAAGAAGATAAATTAAAAAATTACACCAGTACTCATGAAAATCATGTTGCTGAAGCAAGCCTGGAAAAAGGAAACCCTTTATATTCTTTCTGTTCATAAGGAGCCACTGATCAGCCTGGGTGGGCCACTGTAGGAAGCTGCCCCATGGCAAGTCCGACCATTGCTCCACCTAGGTCAATATTGTTTACACTGACTGTCAACAGTTCTCCAGGATTTCAGGCAGAGGATATTTCCAGCCCTTACTGGAAATGCCAGGGATGGAACCTAGGAGCTTCTGAATGGAAAACAGACACTCAGACACTGAGCTTTGGCTGTTTCCCTAAGGTGGAGTGAGTCTTGAAAATTATTCACTTAGAAGGTTGCTACCTGCATTTCTGTGGTTCATCACACAATGCAAGCAGGAGTGGCCAGCTTGGGAGGGTAGTGCCACTGCTGCTTAGTTAGATGTTGGTGTGGGGTGTGGGTGTGTAGGGTGGTGGCGAGTTTGAGCTTGTGTGGGCATACCAGCAATTGTGCCAGATTGTCTTGGGCAGTGTACTCACTCAACTTCAATTTCACCACTGCCCTCCCCTGCACCACTCAGGTAAGCAACAGGGACACCACTGTTGAGAGGGCAACTCTGTGATTCTGCCCTTCCATGTCAACCGCTCCTGCAACACAGTCACGCATGGAAACAAGCATCTATTGGCATGGACTGCAATTCAAGATTCTGACAAAATTTAACTTTGAAAGCCCTAATCCAGATTGGGACTTGCAAGGCTGCCTTCTCCTGTATGAATCTTAGAACCTCAGGTTGTGCAGTGGATCACTGTGCCTGGCTATTAACCAGAAGGTTGGTGGTTCAAGTCCCACCAGGAGTAGCTGTGGACACAAAAGCCTGGACACAAAAGTTATTTTTGAGCCATCTTTAAGGAAATTCTCCAAAAAATCAACACTTCTGACAAGGGTTGCCATACATCTGGCTATTTCTGATGGACGAATCTCAGGTGTGTCTGGGGAGACCTGGACATATGACAGCCCTACCTCTGGGTCCCTTCCTGCTAACAATTCTGCGATTCATTTTTGAGATCTACTATTGAGAGCATCTTGTGACTGCCTACTGAGGCACGCTTTGTTGCAACGTGTGACAGGGGTTTTCCATCACAAAAATATGTATGTGAAACTACTTGCCCTGAAAGGTTAGACCAAGGATGTGGAACCTTTTTTAATCAGAAGGTCACCTTCCTTTTGGGATCCACATGCCATGGTAGGTGGGGACATAGGCAAAAGTGGGCAAAACAACACGTGCAAATTTTACCTTTGCAAAGTAGGCAATTTTTTTCACCCATGCTGCATCTGCATTATGCATTTAAAGTACTATGATCCCACTTTAAATAGACTTGGCTTCCCCCAAAGAATTCTGGGAGATGTAGTGTGTTACAGGTACTGAGAGTTGTTAGGAGACCCATATTTCCCTCACAGAGCTACAACTTCCAGAGGGATCGACTGTTAACCTACACTTAGAACTGTAGCTCTGTCAGGGGAATAGGAGTTTCCTAACAATTCACAGCAACCTGAACATAACAAAGTTCCCAGGATTCTTTGGGAGAAGCTATAACTGTTTAAAATGGTATTACAGTAATACCTCCACGAATGTCCGCCTTGCCTAGCGTCCATTCCAGCGAACATCCGTGGCAAACCTGGAAGTACCGGAACGGGTTGCTTCCGGATTTGCCGCTCATGCATGCACAGAAGCGATAAATCATGCTTCACGCATACGCAGAAGTGCAAACTGCTCCGCGCACGTGCGCAGATGCAGCACTTTGCCCTGTGTCCTTTTCGGCTAGCGGCTGGGGCTCTGGAACTGATCCCGGCTGCAAAACAAGGCATGACTGTATACTGCTTTAGATGTATAGTGCAGATGGAACCTAAGTGTTTATAGAAAGACTTTTGATTAAAATTAAATTTAAACATTAACTGGTGTTTTTCAATACTGTTCAATACAAATCTGTGGGGTTTTTTTAAAGTAAACAAAAACAAACAAGAAAAATGAGGATACTTCCTTCTCATTCCAAATATTGAAAGTCTCACTAATGTTTTATTTTTTTAAAAAAATAATTTTTATTAAGGTTTTCCAAATTAAAACAAATAAAATCCAATTCATAAACTTTTTCCAATATCCAGGACTTCCCCTCCCCACCCCCTCTTGTGTTCCAAATCTTCCAAAAAAGCAATGATATTCAACAAATTCTTATTCCCAAAATACACTCATCATCAATAACTCAATTTATCCAAATTTCCATCCCCTAAGGTCGACCTATTCCCTTCCACGAGTTCCCCCCTTTCAGATATAATACAGATGAAAATAGAATAAAAACAAACAATAATTTTACAACCTTTGGATTCCAAATTTCCCTCCCCTCTTTCCCTGTTGCGTTCCCCCTATCCCTCCACTTCTAGTGTCTTCCTGATGAACCCACCTTTCACTAAACCCACATCCCTCTGGTTCTTTACCGGTCTTTTTTTTTTTTTAAAATGGCATATATTAAACTTCTGGCATTTTTAAAATTACAGATGTCCAATCATAGAAGGAGTCTATCAAAGGGGGCCCATTTCTTCTATCCAGATTTTTATATCCAGGAGTATAAACTCCAATTTTATATCCATAAGCTTGTCAAATCTGGATATCCCAAATGTTCCCACATTCTGTCCAGTTCTTGTTGTTTCCTTGTTCTTGTCAATCACTCTCCTCCTTTTTACTTCCCTGTTCCCTCACAGAAATGTTCTTTTTCCAAAGGCTTCTAGTGTCTCTACAGAGGCTTGTTATTCAGGAGCAAAACATTACATCATGTTCCTTTCATTTTTCAACAGATTAATCCATTGTTTCCAGTAAAGTGTAGGCCTCTGTAGACAAAATAATGTTCCATTTCTGCAGTTTCCCAGGAGATTAAAAGTTCTATCCAACTGTTCAAGTTTCCCGTCGAAAACACATGCAATGTCCCTCAGCTCCTCTAGGTGGATTACAATAACAAAGTTCCCTTCCAGATCACATCCGCCAGTCCAAATAACTTATAAATCCTTATTTGAAACAATTTATCTCCAATTTATAACAAATGTAGCCGGCAAAGTCCTCATAACAAAGTCTCAATTTCATTCTTCCGTTTTGACAGCTCTTTGACAGCTGTCAAAACCTCCGTTGTTCTTCTCCAGGCATTTTCACGAATCGCTCCAGGGATTCCGGGGGGGTTACTTTTTAATACAAATTCCACTTTTCTCCTCCAGCTCAATCTTATAAATTTCCCTCGCGAAGTTGCTAGTTCGGCAAGATAAGGTTCTTCTCGATCTTAGTTATCCAGTCCTTTGTTTTGACTCTTCTACAATTCGGGGGGGGGGGGCTGACTTCCTTTTTTCCACCTCCCCCGTTCGCTCCAAATTCTAAAAATTTATCCCTCTTTTTAGTCCATATTCCAATTACTCACGGGTTCTTCTTTTGGGTCCAAATTTTCAATAGAAGAAGTCAGCGCTCTCCGCCGGATGGCATGCGGCTGCGCTCGGCAGGGATAGCAGAGGACTCAAAGCACCACGCTCCTCCCCGGCACCCGATCCGTAGCCTTTAAAAAGGCTCCTTCACGAATCGAGAGGGCGCTGACGGTGCCAGCCGAGTCTCCATGTCCACGGCCTCCGTGGCCGTGGTTTTTAAGGGTCCCCGCATCGCCGGTGCGGTAGGACCCAGCCCCTGCCGAGCAGGCTCCCTCCGGAGCTCGGAGGGAGCCCGCCATTCGGCGATGGCGCCGACCCGGAAGTCGAAAGTCTCACTAATGTTTTAAAATAATCTTTTTCTGAACAATAGAAGCAAGAATGTTTCCACTGGAAGATTATAATTCAGGAAATGTTCACCTTTGCCTACAAAGTAAACCAAGTCAGTGTCCTATTTTTAAAGTGATTGGGGGGAGCCTCAAATTTAATTTGGCATTTCACCTTTGTAATTAAGAGCCATCTGTCTTTATTTCTTTATCCTAGCTCTGCCTCTTTGCCTGGATTCTTGTCGGGAGATGAATGGAATTTATGGAATAAGTTCAATATACTGAAGAGAAAGCTACCACATTATAAATGAACATTCATAGCTTTTATGAATGAAGTGGCCAAATGGTTGCATCTCAGCGAGTCACCAACATTAGTACTTCATAACAAAATTTAGGACAGAAATGTAAGGGCACCTTACAAATTTATTTATTTTATTTACATTATTTATAACCCACTCTTCACAACCTCAGAGTAAGAAATAACATCAAAACAATACAATAAAGCAATGTTTCAATTAAATACAAACTAATGTGAAACCAATACTATACTAGCAGCATAACTACATCAGCTCAACAATGGGTACCACTTTCATCAAAAGCATTGATGAATAGTGACAGGTTCACCAGGTGCTGAAAATCCCAGCAATACTGGTGCAACATACACTTGAGAAAATAGAGCAGTTCAAAGCTGGGGGCCCCACTATTGAGATATCTAAAAGTTAAGGATCAGAGATGGGGGGTGTTGGTGGTGAACAGCATCAAGTCAGCAATCAAATTTCATTCATTGGTGTCCAGTTATACACAAGCAGGTACTCTACAATATTAGACCATAATAAGTGGCCAGTCTCAGTTATGTGGAGTGCTTAAACAGGTGCATATTGTTATGTACTGAAGTTCTCACCCTGGGCCAGCAGGGGGATACTGTAGATAGTTATGCAAATAAGGGATCGAAAGTGACATTCAGTGATTGGATAGTTACAGAAAGCGGTTACAGTTGCGTTGTAGTGGAGCTCTATATAAGCAGGCTGGCTGAACCCTTCAGTTCAGTTCTGTCCTGGCCTGTGAATAAACAAGAGATGTTTGAAGAATCACTGTGTCATCTGATACGTTCACCCACAACTTAACACATATTCCACTCAACACCTGGGATAGTCAAGCCTATCAATTCTGATTTTTCTCTGTTACACATTTTCCCAGTCTTATTTTCAGTTCACCACATATCTTCAAAAGTCTGCTTAAAAGAAAAAGAGTCCCCATCAGCATACTGTATCTGTGTATATTTATCCTAATATGCATACTTCTGTATGCAATTTTGCCTGATGCACATATTTCCCCAAACAAATTCTCCTAATAATGCATATTTGTATATTATATGCATTTTAATGCACACTTTCCCATAATACATATCTATTTTTGCACCTTTTATATTTGATTGGAGAACTAAATTGCAAAATCCATGGAAATGAAAAGTTCAAAGGATGACTGAACTTCAGAACACATATTGTTGCAGAAAAGTTAAGTTTGCATTAACATGCTAGCCAAACCATATTTCTCCTTCATCCCTACTCAATTCATGAGATGGTCAGTGCAGTGACATTAGTACTGGAGGTGGGGGGGGCTGCTCCAGCCCCCCATTGCATGATTATCTGGACATGAATGCACATATGACTATACCAAGCTTCTACTTTACATGGTGTTTTACCACTGGGTCAAAAGCATGAGTGCAGAAGGGAAATGGCATACAGTTCCCTTACCTTTCTTTATTGTCTCCTCTGTGCTGAATGACAGACTACAAGCCTTCTGGGCAAAGTTTGATGGTGCTATATAAAATAAGAACAGCAGAAACAACAACAAAGGATGAGAAGAATTTTGGTGCACTATATTCAGAGACTGTCCTCCAGAGAGGGCACTACAGTAGTCTGGTCCAGTAATAACTGGTTCATGTATGACTACAGCTGGGTCCACTAAGGTCAAATATTTTCCTTCTGCCCACAGCTTTTCTGGATCCAACCTCAAGATACTACAGCTCAATATGTCAGGCCCACATAATTTGTGAAACTCCCCCTCCCCATGAGGCAACAGAAGCTTGTGCCCACACCTAGTAAATGACAACTGAACAATCCTGATTTTGCAGTTCCAGCCTTGCAAAGAAACAAAAAAACTATAGGCTGTGCTTCAGTGAACTCTCTCTACTGATTTTCTTTCTGTGTCTTTTGTGTTTGCTTGTACTAGTGTGGCTTCTAGCAGGTGAGGTAGGGTGGTTGAGTGTGTGTTCGCATTTGGCAAATTGTGCTGTTTTCTTCCCATCTGCTTTCAACTTTTCATTGTTGTGCATGCTCTTCCCCCTTAAAAAAAGAAGAAGCAATGGCAAGACCTTAAAAACAACAACAAGGGGTGGTATTAATGGAGGGTGGGTATAGATGGCAAGTTGCTTGCATATGAGTTGGTTCATGCCGACACTAAACCTCATGAACTCTATGATTTGTAGAATTCAACTTAATGAAGCTTTTCAATAAACTGGATCTAAAGGTTCCCTATCCCCAAGAGCAGGAATCTTTCACCTATAGGAGGAGATGTATTTTCAGAGGAGGGGAACCTTTGGGTCTATTCCCTCATCTCTTCGAAGCCAGTGGCAGCAGTGATTCTCCAAACATAAAAGCAATGGCAAAATTCCCTCTGATGGCCATTTAGCACATTTTTAAATCCTCACATCTATAAGCAAGTTGGTACCCTTGCCTCTCTGAGCCGAATAATATAACTTAATTTCAGCTTTCTGATCATAACAATTCAAAGGGAATGTTATGCAATTTATTCATCTTTGCTTGCAGGAATTCATCAAACAATCGCAGCTTAATGCCCCAGTTTCCCTCCCTATTTGCACAGATGAAGAATTATACCAGCTCCAGCTCAGCAAGGGATAGCAGCATTAAAGACACTGCATGGGGAATTTTTCCACTCATATTGCTAAAATCCTTCTCAAAGCCTCTATTGCTATTGAGGTAGCAAACACCAGCCTCTCCACCGCAGGGGCTCCCAGTCCCGTGGCATTAACCAGGAGAGATAGGAGGCAAAGAAATTGTAAATCTCTAATGAGCCATGCAGCCAACCTGAACTGGGATTGTTCCCTTCGCCTTTCTAACCCTGCCAATATAATCCTGCTAACCTCTTCCCCTTTTGCTGGGTTTAGACTGAGGCTGGCCCAAAATTTGCCTCAAATCTTCCCACAAAATATTTCCAGTCCCTGAAGAAAATGGGGGACTGATTTTCTACTACTCATGTCTCATGCTTTTCTCATTATAAGTCTTTTTAGAGCAGAGGCCTGGAGACAAATCCTGCAATCTGTTTTTCTTACTGTGCAATACATAAGACACCAAGAGTACTTTAGAAAACATTCTTGGCTGACCCTTTCTTGGGCAGGTTGTTGGTTAATGGTCTAAGATGGTTGATGTTTCAGTACTGGGAGCATATGACTGATGGTTGGGGATCTCTGTATTTTTGAAAGAGGTGATACCCCTCCAGCTGAGGAGAAAGTACACCTGTGTTTGAGAGGGAGTGAGAAGGTGCTCGTGCAGAAAGAGGGCTTATAATTGGAGTGTGTCTGGGGGAACAAAACCCACCCTACTGTTAGACAAAGTGAGGCAATGGTTTTGGTTGTCAAGAAATGCAGCAAATTCTTTACTTCCTTTAATTTATTGTAGTGTATGTTCTTCCCTGCTAGAGATGAAGAAGAAGAACACTTCTGGGATCTTCTGTCTCAGCTGGCCTTGGGTACCATGTTCCTTGTCTTATTGTGGGTGGGGGTTGCCACCACAAATAGCAAAATATATTGGGCCAGCTTTGCTGGTTGTGTGCATCGTGCCTGCTAAGGGTTTCTCTTGCCTGGTGTATGTAGCATTACCATGGTGGAGGGAGTTGTCAAATTTGGTTCTCTCTGTTTCTTGTTTTTCTGGTCTTAAATACAGTCCTCCAGATTTGCATTAAAAAAAAAAATCCTCATGAAATTTCTTCAATATTTTATTGTTTATTTCTTCTATTGTTAAAAAACATTTTTGCCTGCAGTCTGACTAATGTGCATGATTTTGCAAGCAATTTCTTTTAATATAATGCATTTTTGTATGCTGTTTTCATTGATGTATGCATTTCCTATGCACATTTCTGCCTAGTATGTGCATTTTAGTAAACATGCACCTCCCCTTCCACTCTACAATTTCCTCCCTCTGTTTTGTTTTCTGTACTGTAGAAATTTAAACTGTAAGTTCCTGTTTGTGTGTGTTGTGTTTTCTTTCTATGTGTGATAATGTTATGCTACAAAGCACACTGGATATTACCGTACTTGCATTATATAACAGTACTGTCAGGTGCTTTGGGGCTCCCACAAAATTCTGTACACCCAATCTACACAAATAAATGCCAGCTAAGGAATTTCTCTGTTGCCTGTGTCTTTCACAGCTGGCAGACTCATGGGCATCCTGTACTTCCACCCACTGGAGAAAGAAGAGGAGTGGGGGGGGGACGCGCTGCCTCCGGCAGCGCGATCCCAGTGGGTGCTATCGTGGCTGCCCCCCACCCGTGCTGGGCACCACACCCTCACAGGTGGCATGTCACGACCCCAGGACACGCGCCAGCCTTGCCCCTGCCTGCTCTCCACTACTCCCCGGTGCCAGAGCATGAAGCTCCACCACTGCTTCCGCCTGCCCACCAGTTTATTCATTTTTCTGCTGCTGCATTGCTAAAGCGACTGTATTGCTTTCTTCCAGCTGCCATCAATAATTTCCCTGCATCATCCAGCGTTGGACTATGACAGTCCTCCATCTTAAGTGACATCATTTCTGACTCTGGCAGCCTTCTGTTCATAAACCTTCTTGAGATGTATGATGACTCAGTGGGAAATTACTGGCTTTTTGACATTGCCTGGCCAATTTCTCTGGCTCTGGCTCTCCTGAAATTTTCAGCTCCCCACCCCCGATTTATGCTGTGAAACGTTTTGGAAGCGCTTTATTTCTCCAGCAGCGTGATTTGATGGTCAGCTTACTAAGGCAAAGACTGCTGTGCTGGAGTAATGAAGCAACTCAGGAAAAAGCAACCCCAATGTGCAACACTTTATATATATTCTACATACATACATACATACATACATATGCACATACATAATTGTATTTCTATGCTACCTTTCCATAGTTCGAACCATGCTCAAGATAGTTAACAACATGAAAAAATACATAACTACAACATAGGAACAGTAGTAATAATAAATAAAGCATTAAAAGGCACAACAAAACTGAACAATCTAAAATAAAGATACAAAAACCAACAACAGCAACAACCTCCTTCCCAACAAAACTACCCAAACAATACCCTAGCCCAAGATTCTGTTAAGCAGCTTCACCCAGGCCAGGTGGGGGAAAACCTACAAGGCAGGGAGCAGGTCTTCCGGGACTTACAGCCCTATTCTCTTGACTGTGATTTAACTGTTTCAATAGAATTGTAGAGTTGCAAGGTATTCCAGGGGTCAAGGTATCCCAGGGTAATAAATCTAATTAATAATAATATGGATAGAGAAGGTTGGGTTGAGTTGAATAGGGCAGTCACATCACTGATCTCTTTTCTATCCTGGTCAACAAGATCAGCCCTCCTGCTCCCCTTTGCATGAATGCAAAACTGCAATAACAAAAATGGGAGCTTTGCCTTGAGGACTAATGAACTGCAGTAGCCATGTGTGTGTCCATAAACTGAGGAGTGACCAAAGTACATATTTCTTTGTTTTTCTAGCAGGGGAGGGGCGTTTGGTTTGATAGAGTTCCAATATCAGGGTGAAGATCTATGAGTCTTACCATCAGTGGTGTTTGCTTTCTCACTTTCCAGCCTTGCAAAACAACAACAATATGCCCTTTATTATATTATGCAAAGATGGTTTGCGCTACAAATGTTGCAACCTAATTGGGACGCAAAACTTGTTAAAATCTAACCACAGACCAGCTTCACAGAGCAACTCAGAACAAGAGAGCATTGAACTGATTCACTGTTGTTAACCTCTGCCCTTCCTGGGAGCTAAAAACTGTTCAAGTCAAGCTTTTAAGCAGGAGAACCTCAAGACCTTCCCAAAGAAAGAAGGATGATAATTTAGAGCATCAAGGACTATCTAAACCAAAATCTCCATTCAAGGTGGTCAAAGTTGGCATTTACTGGCAGGTATCAATCAGCAACTGGTAAGTGACCAGAAATTCTTCACATGGAATTTTTTTCTGTAGGAGAAAGGGAGGAAAAACAGCTGGAAAGCAATCATAACAAGAGCCTTGCAGAGCTTAGAGGAATATGAAGTATAAAGAGATGATTATTTCCTGTGGATATTGATGATGAATTGAAGGGGATCTGGAGCAAATAAGAAAAATGACCGCCCTCAGAGATGTCTGAACTTGCCTTGTTTCAAGGTTAAAGGGGGTGGTGGAAGAAACATCCTTCCTGGAACACCTGAGGCCTCAGCATAAGGAGAGTACTAAATATCTGGGTCACAAGTAATCAGAAGTTAGAACTTCCTCTTGGCCCCTTTTCATTTAATTAATCCTTCCTCCAGTTGGACAATGTGGCGACAGTGTTAGTTATTACAGGGGACATTTTACAGAGGAAATTAATTCATGTCAAAGAAATTGCATGATGTGCTAAGTAGCAAGATAAATAAGCAAACTCTGTCTCCCTTCCTTTAAAAAAAGAAAAGAAAAAAGACCCTGCTTGGGTTGCCTTACTGAAAGGCTACCCACAGGGAGTCTTGCTTCTGTAAACCAGTTACTGTAGTAGATATAATCAGAGTTTGTGTTGAAGTTGTCGATCTTTTCTTCATACAGTACTCTGAGTGAATGGCTTCTACAAACCATGAAAGGTTTGGCAATTAAAAGGGAGGGTGTGTGTACAACACTGGATACGCCAAGAGGGTCTGCTGCCTATGAGTGATCCCATGAGGAACAGTGATTTTACCCACTTTTATTTGTTTGTGGAAGATTATGCAATGCAAAAATCCTGCATTTATTCAGCAATTCAAGCTACAGTGAAACAGGCCAAGGGGAGGGAGGAAGATTGCCTGTCAACCACTATCCAGAATTCTGCATCAGCCTTTCCATGCTGGACAATGTGCTGCCAATGCAAAGCAACCCATGGCCACATCCACACCATACATTTAAAGCACCATGACACCATTTTAACAGTTGTGGCTTGCCCCCTCAAAGAATCCTGGGAATTATAGTCTGGTAAGCTGCTGAAAGATGGTAGAAGATACACCCACCCAAGGTATAATTCTCAGAGTGGTTTAACAATCAATCCTGTTGGACTGTGGGAATTATAATTCTATGAGGGGGATAGGGGTTGTCTAGCAATTTTCAGCATCCTTAACAAACTACACTTCCCATGATCGTTTGGGGGAAAGCCATGATTGTTCGAAGTGGAATGATAGTGAATGTATAGTGTGGGTGTTGTTTGTTTGTGGCATCCATCTGTCTCAAGAAACCATGGATTATGCTTATGCCTTCCAGGGATGAAGTCAAATCGCTGTGTTAGCAGCACCAAAGTCACCTCCATAGGCTGCCCAGATGACAAGACCTCACTGATGTGGTCCAAAGGAAATCAGAACAATGGATTTGGCACAAGCTTGGCTGAAGGACATAGGCGTATAAGGTGCCATCCAGACGTAGGTGTCTTGGTGGCTGAAGACTGAAGGCTAAGGAAGTAGGTGTACAAGGCGCCACTCAGACATCTTAGGGACTCCACTCCATATTTGTGTAGGGTTTACTCCATAGCATTTTATTCTCCCAAAGATATCCCACAAGGCAGGAGAGGTTTAGGATCAGAGTTTTCCTTCTCCTAGATGGGCTACCTTTCCAGGTTGATGAGCCCCATCTGCCCCTCACTTCCCTCTACAGCATGTGGAGAACCTGCCTTATCGACTGTTGGACCCACTGTTGGTCTCGTCTGCTCAATCTTCCAGAGCCTGTCTCTGCATGCAGGGGAAGTTCCTATCTCACTAAGGGTTTGAGACCCATCGGCTACCCTCATCTGGTTTAGGCAGTCAGTCGAAACAGTTCCTGGATTGTGGCCACTGTTCCATGCTTCTAGGAGCCACAGGAAGTACCGGATTACCAAATAGGCAGAGTAGGCACTGGCCTATGGGCTCCACACCTATTAAGGGCCCCATGACAACAGATCAAAATAATATTGATTTGATCTAGAAAGAAAATTACAATCAAGCTTTCTTAGTTCAATGTTATCTCACTAGAGTGTGCACACGTGAAACCTCCAGATACGAAGCTTTTTGTGGGTTAGTGTGTCACACGTTCCCACTGACTCCAGATCCTAGTAGAATATTTGCAAGTAGCCCAGTAGAAGCTTTGAGATAATTTGTAAGGGCTCCCCCCCTCGAGATTTCTACTACCTAGGGGCCTCCACAGGGTTTAATCCGGCACTGGCTCCAGTTGAGAGCTGAGTGCAGGATGGGAAGCAAAGGTGGACAAATTACCGAAGAAGGAGCATGACGTGTCCCCCACCAGAGGGACAACCCCCTCCTGCAACACCCCGTACATCCTTGTGTGGATGTGGCTCCTCGCATTAAGAGAAATGGAGCATGTACACATCACTGCTTTGTGGAGAATTAGATGCTAGAAGGAAGGAATTTGCTTCATCAGTGATTACAGGTCCCTGGGAATTTTCCACAAACATAGGTAGCACCACCAGCTTCCTACCTAACACATCATGCATGAGGTATGACCACCCCAGGACATGGGTTTTTTTTAAAAAAATAATATTTATTAAGAATTTAAGAAATACAAAAAAGAAAAGAAAAAGAATTAGACATAACAAAACAATACAATAAAATACAGAAATAAAAACAGTTCATATACATAACAAGACAAAACAAAAACAATTAAAAACACATCCAATACTTTCAATATTATTATCTTTCATTTACTTGTTTCCGCGACCTCCTCACACCTCCCTTTTTGGTATTCCACTTCAATTGATTGTTTCAGCAAATCCTTTCCATCTTCCTCAATTTTCTGTCCTATAATTTATCTTAACACATTCTAACCTTATTTTTCCCTTTAATCCATTTACCATCTATTGTACTTAATTCTTTATAGCATTTCTGCTAAAGCCATGTAACTTCATTCCAACATCTTTCTAACATTCATTAATTTTACAATATTTCTGTAGATAATCTTTAAATTTCTTCCAATCTTCTTCCACTGACTCTTCTCCCTGGTCTCGGATTCTGCCAGTCATTTCCGCCAATTCCATATAGTCCATCAACTTCATCTGCCATTCTTCCCGGGTGGGTAAATCTTGTGTCTTACTTTGCAATGAGTATTCTTGCTGCTGTTGTTGCACACATAAAGAAAGTTCTGTCCTTCTTTGGCACCAATTGGCCGACCATGCCCAGGAGAAAGGCCTCTGGTTTCTTCAGGAAGGTATATTTAAATACCTTTTTCATTTCATTATACATCATCTCCCAGAATGTCTTAATCCTTGGGCACGTCCACCAAAGGTGAAAGAATGTACCTTCAGTCTCATTACATTTCCAACATTTATTGTCAGGTAAATTATAAATTTTTGCAAGCTTGACTGGTGTCATGTACCACCTGTAAATCATTTTCATTAAATTCTCTCTTAGGGCATTACATGCCGTAAATTTCATACCTGTGGTCCATAACTGTTCACAGTCAGCCATCATAATGTTGTGTCCAACATCTTGTGCCCATTTAATCATAGCAGATTTCACCGTTTCATCCTGAGTATTCCATTTCAACAGCAAGTTATACATTCTTGACAAATTCTTAGTTTTGGGATCTAACAATTCTGTTTCCAATTCTGATTTTTCCACCTGGAAGCCCAGTTTTTTGTCCAAATTATATGCCTCCATTATTTGGTAATAATGGAGCCAGTCTCGCACTCTATTTTTTAATTTTTCGAAGCTCTGCAGTTTTATTCTGTCTCCATCTTGTTCCAAAATTTCCCAATATTTCGGCCATTTGGCCTCCATATTGAGTTTTTTCTGAGCCTTCGCTTCCATTGGTGACAACCATCTTGGGGTTTTATTTTCTAACAAATCCTTGTATCTCATCCAGACATTAAACAGTGCTTTTCTAACAATATGGTTTTTAAACGCTTTGTGTGCTTTAACCTTGTCATACCACAAATATGCATGCCAACCAAATACATTGTTAAAACCTTCTAAAAATGAGCAAGTTTGGGTAGGAGACCATGTGGGAGCCACACACCCTCCTTGTGCACACTGATATGGAAGAAAACCTCTCTCTATACACACATACACACACACACACACATGCTATGATGAAAATAAATAAAATGCAGCTGTACAGAATGGGGAACCTTTGTGGGGGATGCCTGGATGAAGGCTAGAGAGGAGTCATTGAGAGCATGTAGAAACTAACCTACTATGCTTAGATAAAACTCAGATTGTCTGCTCCTCCCACTTTTGTCTCTGGCTCCACCCACTAATGGCATGTGGCCCTTGGAAGGTTACCCAAAATGGAATGTGGCCTTTAGGCTGCAAAAAAGGTGTTTCCCACATCTGGGCTGCTGCCCCGATAACCAAAGGATTGCAACAATACACCCTGGGGCCAGGCAGCACCTTCCTTGAATTTGAGGGTGCCCCTACACACCCCTTTGTACCCTGTCTGAAGAAATGGTCAGGGAAATGACGGCAGCAGAATGTAACATACAATGATATTAATCTCTCTGTCCACTTCTGTTTCAAGCCCTGTGGTACATGAAAGGTAACCTAAGAAGTGAATGTTGCCCTTGGAATGAATAAAAACTTCCTTGCTCCTGCCATATAGATAAGAGAAAATAACCACAAGGGCTACTGTTTCATATGTGTTCCTACTGTTTGGTATAGGTTTATATCTTTATGTGTATTTTTGTCTGTCTGTCTGTTTGTCTGTCTATCATCTATCTATCTATCGTCTATCCTTCTATCTATCTATCATCTATCTATCTATCTATCTATCTATCTATCTATCTATCTATCTATCATCTATCTATCTATCTATCTATCTATCATCTATCTATCTATCATCTATCTATCTATCATCTATCTATCTATCTATCTATCTATATCTATCTTCTATCTATCGTCTGTCTATCTATCTATCTATCATCTATCTATCTATCATCTATCTATCTATCTATCTATTTATCCATCTATCATCTATCTATCTATCATCTATCTATCTATCTATCTATCTATCTATCTATCTATCTATCTATCTAATCTATCTATCTATCTATCATCTATCTATTGTCTATCTATCTATATCTATCTATCATCTATCTATCTATCTATCAATCATCTATCTATCATCTATCTATCTATCTATATCATCTATCTATCATCTATCTATCTATCTATCTATCTATCTATCTATCTATCTATCTATCATCTATCTATATCTATCTATCTATCATCTATCTATCTATCTATCTATCTATCATCTATCTATCTATCTATCTATCTATCTATCTATCTATCTATCATCTATCTATCTATCTATCATCTATCTATCATCTATCTGAATTTAGTACTGTATCTGACTTTTCTTTCCTCCACAGAACTTGTTAACTATGCAGACCAAAGTGTAGACCAAAGGAACTAGGCTTCCCATATACAAGGGATTTCGATTTTTTAATTTGATTTTTGTCTGTGATCCTAAGCTCCAAATCTGATAGCACTAACCCCCAAGTAAATACATTAAGCTCAAGCTCTTTCTCTATCAAGCCTTACACACATACAGAAAAAGAGAGGGGAGGGGAAGAGAAAGGCAATGAAAGCAGGACTTATCTGCGGATGTTCCTAGATGCAATCAGCCCACCTTTTTAATGCCCTTGGAATTCCAACCTGGGCATTCGTTCAGAGAAGACAAACCAACTTATTTGGCAGCATAATCCACCTCATGAATTTATGCCTCGCCTCTCCCCAGATTTGAGAGCCTGGAAACACACAATCTTCCCTGCTGCGTTTTTAAGTCTACATCCTCCCAGATACAAGATAAGGGCTTAATAGCTCCAATTCAGAGCTCTTTTCATATTCAGGCATAAGTTATGGATACGGCAACAGATCAGCACTTCTTGGCCATTTTTCATTGGCTCTGGTTCACTGCTTTAAACAGTCTGAGTCAAGGCCATGTTTTAACGCCATAGACGGTCTATTCAAATACCAGTATGACCACATTTTAAAAGCCACCCTGTACCACTTCATTGCCGCAGATGTCCTTTACATCTGGCTGGGGCCATTTCTCTGCATGTCAACAGTAATTCATTTTAACAGCTGTCTCTTTTGACAAGCTTAGTGTCAGACTCTAAAATGACAGGGTGACAGTTTTCCTTTTTCTTGAAACAGAGCATAGTGCAAATTAACTGTTCGGATGCAGGATCCCTGAATGCTTTGTGGAGGGGGGAGCACAGTGCTCAGAACACATTGAATAGATTTGAGGAACCGCTTGCATTGGAGAACTAAAGATGCTTAAAAAAAGAGGGGGAGGACTCAAGAGGGCTTAACAAACTAGGATACTTCTCATGCGATTCCTATCGGTACTTGAAACTGCGGAGCCCAGAGCACCTTAAATGCAGATGAAAGAGGCATTGAAAATAAACAGTAGGAATTTGCAAACTAGTTCAATGGATAGATTTGCTGTCCTATGCAAATAGACAAGATAATGTCCTGCCTAGTGATTGAGCACAGTTAAAATGCTTGGTAATAGATACCAGCTGATGGTTTCATAGGCATCAACCTACAAACAAACTGTGCGCACACCATTGCATGTAACTGTTTTCTCTCTTTCTCTCTCGTGCACAAACATGCACACAACAAAACTACTGAGTGTGATAATTGCATCATTTCCATTAATGATGTTCAATCCAGCATGGGTGACTGTTTTAGATTATATCAATTATATCAAGCCCTCCTTCTCTGGCATCCATTTTGGTGTATGTTGAGCTAATATATTTTAGGGGAGCAACTAGACATTTAACGATGACACAAGCTTTCAAGTCAGTTTTGTTTTTGATATCCGTCTGCCTCAAGAGACAATTGAAGAGTGCACCTTTGGAGGTGAAGTCAAACTGTGCCTGCTGGATGGGACATGTCTTGTTGCAGCTGGGGCAGAGGAAGGCATCCAATTGTGCTGTGGCATATGCGCCATGGCATTTCTTCTCTCTGCTCCTCCCAGCAGTCATTTCTCCACTGGTCATTGCTGTGGATACACAACCTGACTTGTCCGCCTCCAGACACTTCAATCAGAACTGAGAGAACTGTAAGCTGTGGCAAACTGAGCATGCACAGATTTTTTAAAGAGGAAGGGGGAGGAGGAGGAATGAAACAACTAAGAATGGTTAGTGCATCCATTCAAAACTCAGAACTTCAAACCATGGAACTGAAAAATCAAAAATCTAGGAAGAATTTCCCAGTAGCCAGAGCTTTAATAATGGCAATGTAGACCATACAATCCATCTGTGTGGTTTTTATACCTGTTCTTCCAAAGTGCAAAAGAATGGCTTGGGAGCCTGTGACAATCTCTCACCTGCTGGAGATTCCTCCAAAATGAATTACACTGATTTTTTTTTTAAAAAAAATGCATTAAATTCACTTGTACTAATACTGAAACTGGAACATGAAGGAGGTAGGAGAAGGTAGGTCTCATAAAATTAAAATTAAAAATAAGATAAAACACTGTAAATGTTTGGAACAACTAATTAGAAAAATGTGGACTTAACTATGGGAGAAGTTCTTACAAAAAAACAAAACTATTGTCAATTTGCCCAAATATAATGGAAGATTGGTATGTTATTTTCACCAACACATTCATTATTGCTACATTTCTCCATAATCTATGTGATTTTTTATATATAATGATTTTTTGGTTTGAGTACTGCATTGCAAAATTCAGAGGAGTGTGAATTTTGAAGGATAGATGTGTTTCAGCTGCATATTGTGTTAAGAAATGTGAAAATTACATTTATCCCACATCCCTTCAATCTACCCACCACAGATAGCACAACTCAGCTGTACAGCCTCTGTTTTGCATGAAGAACATCCCAGGTTCAATCTGGGCCATCTCCAGGTAGGATTGAGGAAAAACCCTGCCTAAAATCCTGAACAACTGCTGCCAGTTAGTGTAGAGAACACTGAGCTAAATGGACCAATGTTGTGACTAAACAGCTCCCTATGTTTTCCTTTTCTTTGGGGGGGGTAGCTTTTCAGTCAGACAGGTGTGATTTTATCTTGATGCACTGGGGCTCTGCACACAAGGTGCAGGCAGACTTCTGCTTAAGCCACAGCTAGTGAAGTGAAACCCAGCTTCCTCTAAACTAGAGATATTCTTGCCTGATCTGCCAGTGGGACTCATGCTGTGTACACATACTGTGCTCTATAAATAGTAATGTCTTCTCTCCACGGAAAAGGCTATTGGAAGGGAAAATAATCCTGTATAGATGCCAAGCAAGAGAAAACTGGTCCCATTCTCCACTCTGCAGGGAAGCTGGAGCACTGAAAACTCATGAAAAGTAGAAGGGATAGCGTGGGGAGAAACTCCTTCATGCTTCATATACCCCATCTATATCTCAATCAGTGCAGTGCCTGCTTGTTTCTATTTGTCTATTAAATATGCATACAGGCAAAGCAGAGGGGATGGGTCATAACTCAGTGGGAGAGCATAAGCTTTGCATGTCAAAGGTCCAAGGTCCAATCCCTACCATCTCCAGGTAGGTCCCAAAAAGCCCATTGTCTAAAACCCTGGAGAGCGTCTGGCAGCCAATGTGGTGTTGTTGCTGTTATTTCTTTACCACCCTTCATCTATACAGTGGTACCTGAGGTTACAGACGCTTCAGGTTACAGATACTTCAGGTTACACATTCCGCTAACCCAGAAATAGTACCTCGGGTTAAGAACTTTGCTTCTGGATGAGAACAGAAATCGTGTTCTGGCGGCATGGCGGCAGCAGGAGGCCCCATTAGCTAAAGCGGTGCTTCAAGTTAAGAACAGTTTCAGGTTAAGAACAGACCTCCAGAATGAATTAAGTTCTTAACCCGAGGTACCACTGTAACACAGAAATAAAAATCACTCATTAATAAATAAAACATAGCATAATTCACTAAGGAACTACGCACTGTGACACAGAACATTTAAGAACCAAACACCTCAACAAACAGGAATGTTTTAAACTGGTTTTAAGGCCACCAACAGGTATCCCCTAGGAGTGAATTCCAAAGCTGGGCCACTGCCACTGAGAATGCCCTTTCCCATGACATCGTCCTCCTGGCTTCCATATAAACAGGGCACTTCCCACAGACTGTAATGCCCAAGTTAGCTGGTAGCAAGGAAGGTGCTTCTTGTGGTTCTTGGATCCTAAGTCACTCAGGGGTTTATATATATAGCTTCTCATGAACATTGGAATTGTAACGTTAACGCAGCATTGGCCATAAAAGTGAGAACTGCCAACAGGGATGGGGGAGAAATTCAATTTCATTTATGTTTTAATGGGAAAATGCCTGAATTGCACTACTCAAACAGGCAAACCCAGCACAACTAACCTTCAAAATCTACACCTTCTCAAACTCTTATGATGCAGTTCTGCAATCAAACCATGTGATGAAAAAGGCATATGCTAGAGTAAAGTGTGCATAAAATTGCAAGCATTGGTGAAAATAACATTAAAATGCACTGTATTAAGTAAGATTGCTTGCAAAAAATAGTGCATATTAGTAAAAGAAAGGGGGGTATTATTAGTCAAAGATGCATGCAAAATTGGGTTTACTAGGAGAAATGTGCACTAAAAGGCTGATAAATTTTCATGAGTGTGTAGAGATGATAGAGCTAGAGCTAGAGATGATAGAGATGATAGAGATGATAGAGATGATAGAGATGATAGAGATGATAGAGATGATAGAGATGATAGAGATGATAGAGATAGAGATAGAGATAGAGAGAGACAGACAGAGACAGAGACAGAGACAGAGACAGAGACAGAGACAGAGACAGAGACAGAGACAGAGACAGAGACAGAGACAGAGATAGAGATAGAGATGAGACCCCAAATTATTGTAGAAACGTGGAGAACTGAAATTAAGATTAGAAAAATGAGTAGTGGAGAGCAACAGATTCATCCACCCCTACTAGTGAAGATTAAGTGTTTGTACTATTTCTTTCAGCTGTTGATGGTCTTAGGAGCCCTAGGCCAAATGCTCTAGACTGGTCCCTAGAGCACCGGCCACATGAATCCATCTCCATTTGTTATGACACCACTGTGCTGGCAGTGCAATGGTCATGCACAGTGTACAATGCCGTGGAAGGGAGCAACCAAAGCACTTGCAAAAATGTGAATGAAATCATCTGTAGCCTTAATCACCAGGCAAAGTAGAGTGCAATAGTGTTGAAGGCACTCTGGCTCCATTCGCTAAAATGGAAGCTCTGCTCTGAGTGTTCCACCATGAAGCTTACAGAGAAAAGATCTTTTCTACAGGAAAACCTCAAAGCAATTCCAGAGGCTGTCTACTCTAAGTATAAAGTTAAATAACTATAAGAAAGGATAGCCAGGAGCCTTGAAGTTACCAACTGGACAACAGACTGCTGTATTGTTTTTAACACTTGATTGGGAGCCGCCCAGAGTGGCTGGGGAAACTCAGCCAGATGGGTGGGGTATAAATAAATTATTATTATTATTATTATTATTATTATTATTATTATTAAGTCACATAGGTCACCTTGTCACAGTGGTGACATGTATCCCATTTCTATCTAATTATTTCTTAATGTATGAGCTGTATCAAACTATGTCCTAGACTCAGAGTAGACTCACTGAAAATTAATGAACCTAAGTTGGTTATACACAGAATGGACTTGGCTACAGCCATGTATGTGCAACATGCAAATTATATGTGAATATCTGCCTTTCATCTTTTCGTTGTCATTTTTGGTGTTGCATTTCCACTTTGGGGTGACTATAAGTGTCACCCTGTACATTTTGCTCAAACATTCAATGACATTTGATTAATTGAATTAAGCTGGCTTGCTTTTACACTTGTACTTCCTATGTTATGTCTTTGCATTGCTTTTTTAGGAGTTCTTATTTTCAGTGTTGATAGCTTATGTTACAGTTATGGTAATGTTCCTAGGTGGTGAGTTGTAAGCCACCTTAGGGATCATATGATTGAGATGTGAGGCAAAAACATGATAAACAAACCATATTAATAAAATTGCAGAGCCATGATAAGAGACAAGATAGGGAATAGGAGGGACAGAGATAACCAGTTTCTTTGTCCTGTTCTAAAGGTGTATCCACAATAAGATAATAGTGTGAGTAAAATGCAAGACTAAATAATAATAATAATAATAATAATAATAATAATAATAATAATAATAAATAATAATAATAATAATAATAATAAATAATAATAATAATAATAATAATAATAATAATAATAATTTATTTATACCCCACTAACAACAAATTTGCGGGACGCGGGTGGCACTGTGGGTAAAACCTCAATGCCTAGGGCTTGCCGATTGCATGGTCGGCGGTTCAAATCCCCGCGGCGGGGTGAGCTCCCGTCCTTTGGTCCCAGCTCCTGCCCACCTAGCAGTTCGAAAGCACCCTTGAGTGCAAGTAGATAAATAGGTACTGCTTTATAGCGGGAAGGTAAACGGCGTTTCCGTGTGCTGCACTGGTGCTGGCTCACCAGAGCAGCTTCGTCATGCTGGCCACGTGACCCGGATGTGTCTCCGGACAGCGCTGGCTCCCGGCCTCTTAAGTGAGATGGGCACCCCACCCTAGAGTCGGACACGACTGGCCCATACGGGCAGGGGTACCTTTACCTTTAACAACAAATTTAAAAGACTTAATTGTAATACAACATAGAAGCAGCATAAAATGCAGTATAAAAACATGAATAACAATAAAATTCAAAGTTCAAACATCAATTTGGGGACGCAGGTGGCGCTGTGGGTTAAAGCCTCAGCGCCTAGGACTTGCTGATCGAAAGGTCAGCGGTTCGAATCCCTGCTGTGGGGTGCGCTCCCGCTGCTCGGTCCCAGTGCCTGCCAACCTAGCAGTTCGAAAGCACCTCTGGGTGCAAGTAGATAAATAGGGACCGCTTACCAGCGGGAAGGTAAACGGCGTTTCCGTGTGCGGCTCTGGCTCGCCAGAGCAGCGATGTCACGCTGGCCACGTGACCCGGAAGTGTCTCCGGACAGCGCTGGCCCCTGGCCTCTTAAGTGAGATGGGCGCACAACCCCAGAGTCTGTCAAGACTGGCCCGTACGGGCAGGGGTACCTTTACCTTTACCTATCCAATAAGCATTAGATAGTCACCAGGACTAGCTGGCTGAATTAGTCCTACTTGGGCCAGCATATTGGCTTATATTAAAATATCCAAAATATCTGCCCAAAACTACTCCTAATGTTGGTGATTTTTGCCACTCCTTCTGAAAATATTGGCTTATGGGTTTAAATTGCCTCTCATGTAATTGTTCTCAGCCACATCTTCATCATCAACCAAATTGGGTGGGCTGTGTCGATCCACATCATTTTATTTCCTAATGTCCAGTGGTGTCACCATGCCAGGCACAGTGACATTGTAACATTGTCCTTGTTTGGGTGGGATCACTGTGTTGGAATTTGGTGTGGCCACTGCAGTGGAGTGGAGAACTGAGTGGCCTCATAAGACCACCAGTTGAAAGCATAAAGAAACCCAGGGCTCATTATTCCACCTGGCAAACCAAGTGATTCTGTGTATAAGAGTATAAAGAGTCCTAGCATTGGACATGCTAAGAAAGACTGACTGGAGGTGAAGGAAAGAAGGAAAGCCATATGCATGGCAATATGTAATAATCACAATAAATTTATTATTTATACCCCATCCATCTTACTGAGTTGCCCCAGCCACTCTGGACAGCTTCCAACAAATATAAAAGCATCATAATGCACTAAACATTAAAAGCTTCCCTATACAGGCCTTCAGATGTCTTCTAAAAGTTGTATAGTTGCAAGAAGTGAGGTTACAGGGAACCAGGCAGATAGCCTTTTCGGTAGTGGCACCCACCCTGTGGAACACCTTCCCATCAGATGTTAAGGAGATGAGTAATTATATAACATTTAGGAAACATCTGAAGGCAGCCCTGTATACGGAAGCTTTTAATGTTTTACTATGTTTTTATATATGCTGGAAGCCACCCAGAGTGGCTGGGGCAACCCAATCAGATGGGTGGGATACAAAATAATAATAATAATAATAACAACAACAACAACAACAACAACAACAACAACAATAATACAGTGGTACCTCGGGTTACATATGCTTCAAGTTACATACACTTCAGGTTACAGACTCCGCTAACCCAGAAATAGTGCTTCAGGTTAAGAACTTTGCTTCAGGATGAGAACAGAAATCACGCAGCAGCAGCGCAGCGGCAGCAGGAGGCCCCATTAGCTAAAGTGGTGCTTAAGGTTAAGAACAGTTTCAGGTTAAGAACAGACCTCCAGAACGAATTAAGTACTTAACCAGAGGTACCACTGTAATAATAATAACCCCCCACTGGCTCAGATAATTTATTGGAAGCATTGTTGCTTATTGGAAAAAATAGCTGTCAAAGAGAAATCAGCACTCCTGAATGGGATTAAAACTAGCTATTTTGGCAGAGCTAGTTTAAAAAATTACCTTCATGCTACACATTTTCATCTTTTAAAGCAGCCTCCTCCAACCTCATGCCCTTGATATTTTGGACTAGTAAGCAACCCCAGTCAGCACTGCAAATGGTCATGGGTTATGGCATTTTTAGTCTAAAACATGGGTAGGCAAACTAAGACCCGGGGGCTGGATCTGGCCCAATCGCCTTCTCAATCCGACTCACGGACAGTCTGGGAATCAGCGTGTTTTTACATGAGTAGAATATGTCCTTTTATTTAAAATGCATCTCTGGGTTATTTGTCGGGCATAGGAGTTCGTTCATTTTTTTATTCCCCCCCCCCAAAATATAGTCTGGCCTCCCACAAGGTTGCGGGACGTGGGTGGCACCCTGGGTTAAAACACAGAGCCTAGGATTTGCCGATCAGAAGGTCAGTGGTTCGAATTCCCGCGACGGAATGAGCTCCCGTTGCTTGGTCCCTGCTCCTGCCAACCTAGCAGTTCGAAAGCACGTCAAAGTGCAAGTAGATAAATAGGTACCTCTCCAGCGGGAAGGTAAACGGCGTTTCCGTGCACTGCTCTGGTTTGCCAGAAGCGCATTACTCATCCTGGCGACATGACCCGGAAGCTGTATGCCGGCTCCCTCGGCCAGTAAAGCGAGATGAGCGCCACAATCCCAGAGTTGGCCACAACTGGACCTAGTGGTCAGGGTTCCCTTTACCTTTACCCACAAGGCCTGTGGGAGAGTCGACCGACCCCCTGCTGAAAAAGTTGGTCTAAATCTTCTAGAGGGTGACAGATTGGGGAAGACTGCTTTAAAGAAACTGTTGAGTAACATTGTGTCCCTTGGCTGCTCCTTCAGTCTCTCTGAATTCATCACATAATTGATCCTACCCAATCATGGATCTCGTGTGTTCGGATTTCTCTTTGACAGCTACTGGCATTTATGTATATGATGTCTACAGTCCTTCCCCAACTTTCTTTAAAACACTTCGTTCAACTTTCATGTGTTTTAACTCTCAGGTCAAATCAGCTCCATCAATGTCAGGTTGATAAATGAATTAATTTAATTTTTTTATCACTGGAAAACTCTCTGCCTTGTGTATTTTTCACTATCAGATTTTTCCTGCAAGATAATAGGTCCCTTATTATTTTTTATGTTATCTGCTATAATAAATATAGATTGAGTTTCCCCATACAAAGCACAAATGTTGCCATTCCTTCACTGTGTTTGGTTTGCAGATCTCGGCTGAAGAGGAAGCATGGCACTGATTGATTATACTGCTTTTATATTTATTATTAACACAAGCAAGGATATAGTCTAAGTTGTACAACTTTATTCCAACTGAAAGACTGAGTTGGGCAAAGCAAACTGTTCAAGCAACTGTGCAGAATGCACCACTAAAAAGAAATTCAGAAGCTTCATTAGGTTGCTTTCTGTATTTGCCAGAATTGTACCAGCAATGATATGGAAACCATAAAAAACGAGTCAAAAGAGATACTCAGACGTTTCTATCGATGTCATTGAAACTCATGTTTCCTGATTTGAAAATGCGTGCCACTCTTCATATATAAATCATAGACCTGAATCATTCTGAGGTCCAATGATCCTGCAATATATCTTGAAGCAGGCACATCCAGAGCTTGTCTGAGATCCAGGGTTGGAGTCTTGTTAGCATAAAGTTATAAGCTCAAACAAAAAAGCAACAGGTCCCTGGCACCCTGCGCCCCCTCCCTTGCTGGCTTAGCCATCAAAGGCACAGGGCAAATGTATTCGGCTGCTTTCCCCCTCGTCATGGGCCTGGCTTGAAGTCTTTCTGAATTCTGTAGAGAAGGTGGGACTGCCCAGTCCAAATCTAAGGCAAAGAACTGTAGGAAAGGAGATGTAAAGGGTCAAAACTGCTCTGATCAAAACTGATCCCTTCCCAAATTCCCACCACTGCTTTAAATTTAAAGCAAAAAGTAGAGATCTAATAGCAACATAGCTTCCACATCATGTCTGCTTTGGCTCAATCAAAATAGCCACAGCAGGCGTGTTCAGTTTCTGATAGTATATTTAATAACATGCTACAAACCATGTTGGTGACAAAAACAAACTCCGGGAAAGCTCACATGAGCAACACTCATGGTGTGTATGTATGTATGTATTACATTGGCTCCTAGCAACAAGATAATACAATCATTGTCATACATATAGTCACACACAATTTGATTTTCTGATCCGCGTATTAAATATTTACTTCTAATTATAAACTTATGGAGGAGCCAAACAAAACCTAATTTGCATTATTAATGATGCAAGAAATGCAAGATGGGGGACCTCTGGAGATTTGCAATAAAGAGGAAAATATTTTTGAGACTTACTCCATGTACGTATTTATTTTTATTTTAAAAGTGGAGTTAAAACTATCAAACTTATTTAATTAACTGAGATTCTGCTTATGAATTAGTTGTTTCTGTACCACTAAGAGGGGGGGTGGTTGATGTCCGCCGGGGGGGCGAGGAGACTCCACATCTGAAATGAAGTAGAGACTACAAAGAGTCCATTTTCGGCTTCAGAGTCTCAAGGGGAAAATCAAAGACTTTCTTTCTTTCAGCGGTTTGGGAGGGGTGGGGGGATGATATTTTGAGATGTTGACAGCTGCCAAACTGCAAAAACAGTGAAGAAGTACCAAAATGAAATCTTTTTATCTTTGTGGATTTCTTTCAATATTTAAGCTCAGCTTTCTCCCCATCCCCCAATATACAATTGGTGATTTCTGCCATGTTAAGAATCTTTCTTTCTTTCTTTCTTTCTTTCTTTCTTTCTTTCTTTCTTTCTTTCTTTCTTTCTTTCTTTCTTTCTCTCTCTCTCTCTCTCTCTCTCTCTCTCTCTCTCTCTCTCTCTCTCTCTCTCTCTCTCTCCGTTACAAAGAGCAAATGACTTTTATCTTGTGTTGCCAAACAGAAACACATACCTTCTGCGAGGACCTTGTTGCCTTTCTAACCAAACCAAGAAGTCAAACAGCACATGGGGTGTGGGAGCAACCATGCAAAAATAAGAATGTTCAACATTAATTTATGTTTAAATGTCCGTCCTTCTTTCAATATCCCACCCTCGAAAGAGTCTTCTGAGTGAAGATGGAGGAGGGAAGAGAAATCCATTTCAGTTCTCATTTTAATGCAAACCCAACTAATTCACACATCTTCAAACTGCATACATAAGCTGAAGCACAGCCACCCTTTGAAATTCACAACTTCTCTGGATTTCGTGATGCACGATTCCAACTCACCCGAAACACGTGCTGAAATTTGGGGAGACTGTTCACAAAAACTGTGTACGCAGACCTGTACAGTGTTGGTCACACAAAAATGTGCACGAAACTGATGTTGAATTTTGGTCAGGACTTGTTTTTTAAAAAGCGTGATCCAACATGGAAATGGGGTCAGCTGAACAGAAGATTGGAAGAATGAGAAATTGACAGTGGTGAAGGACCTTTTTGCATGTGAATGGTCCCAGGTTCCATCCCTGCCATCTCCAGGTAGGTCTAGGGAAGGATCCCTATCTGAGACCCTGGAGACCCTCCACCAGTCATTATAGACATTTCTGAGTTCGTGGGTCAATGGGCTGACTTAATAAAATACAACTTACTGTGTTATTCATATGCTTCTTACATAGATCAGACCTTTTATAAGGCATAAAATGAAATTGTATGGGGGAAAGCATGGGGGAAAGGAATAATTTTAACAAGAAGGATTTTGACATGCAAAAGTTGTCCTTTTAAACGCTGATTAAACAACGAGGTTTGATTTTGTTCTCTGATTTGGCTTTACTTATTGCTTCTTTCCCCAGAAACACTTCGTTGCAATCTCTTTTAACAGCCAAGAGTGATCATCATCCCTACTTTTATATATATATATACCTCCAGTGTGTGCTTATATTTCATTTTTGCTCGCTAAGTGTATTTACAGCTAAAGATGAAAAGCGGAAGCATTAAAAGAGAGGGAGAAATGTGCCATGAAACATCTTCACTGTTCCCAGCAAAGTCAGCTCATGTTATTCTGTAGAATTATGGTTTTGTTGCAACTAAGATACTGGTGTTCAGATGATTTATCAATTGTCATTTGTGACTAAGCAACCCTTCCTTTTAAAAGGCAAAGCATTACTTGCTTAGTTACTCACCAGAGTGGAAATCATCTTAAAAGCATGACTGATCTTCAGAAAGCTCTTTTGCTTTCTATTCTGTTCTGCTTTGTTTTAAAGAAAACCCTTAATGTCAGAACACATAAATCAAGCTGCTGGATCATGCCTGTGGACCATGCAGTCCAGCATCATGTTCTTACAGTGGCCTAGAAGAAGCCAGCCAGAAGGACCTGAGTGCAACAGACCCCTCCCAACCCCTGCAGTTTCCAGCAAGTCCGCTCACCTTTTCTGGTGGGCAGTGTCGTGGCCGGGTATCCAGGACTCGATAGGACCCAGCGTGAGGTGAATAATTGACGCCCCCCACCCATGTGTTGTCCCAGTCACTGCACCAGTGCTAGGCGAGGCCACGCCCAGTGTGGTCCCACTGGCCAATCAGCACTGGTAGTGGCCGTGGCCACAGGAGATTAACTGTGGCACGGCTGGGGGGCATTCAGAAACATACTGCCTCTGACAATGAAGGTACCGGTAATCCTTGTGTCGATTAGTAAAAGTGAAAATTCAGAATGGAGGCACATGAAGCAGAGCTCACCTAGTTTGGAAAGCCCCACCCAACAAAAATGGGGATGGTAATTGCAGGTGTTCACTTAGTTACCCCTTGTTTGGAACAGAAATAAATCCAGTGAATATAATAGGTATTCACTGTTGTTGTTACTATTGAAATGAATGCAGTGGAATAATGTAATAGCAACATATTTTATTAAAATTACATAATTAACTGTGTAAGTTACAATTTTGCCACAGCGGACAGTGAGATAAATAACATAGTTTTTGGGTGGCAGAATGGAAATGGCGCTGCATGCGATGAATGAAGAGCAGAACAAAACATGGTGCCTCCTTACTTTGCTGTAGATAAGATGGTGAAGATAATAAACAATAATGGGCTGTATTCAATGCTAGTATCCACTGAAATTAATGAACATGACTCACTTAGGACCATTAACTTCAATGGGTCTATTCTGAGTAAAACTTAGTTGGCTACAATCCAATCAGTTCCACTTCCAAAATAAGACCAGGTAATTAGGAAATTCAAAACTCAGAAGAAATTCAGGTGGAAAGGATTTTTGGAAGCATCTCACCTATCTAGGGAAGAAAATATCCCACCTGCCAGTCTAGTCAAGACATACCCATAAATTTGAAACTGAGATTAAGAACATTTTCCTAACAAACATGGCTGTGTGTTGAACTCATAGAACATACAAAAAGAATGGTTGAGGGAGGCTAATTGATTATTTATTCATTTAGTTCAATGTTTTATACTCCTCCCTCCCCATATCTGAGCACATAAACACAACAGTGGCTTACAAACACAACATATAAACAGCAATATAAAGCAAAATGAAATCATACATCTATTATAAAAACAGCAATACCAAACCAACAACATCAGATTCCGAAGGCCTGGACTAATAAATATATATTTTACCTGTTGTCTAAATATAGCTAATGTGGAGGGTTGTCATATTTCATAGGGTCATGGGTCTGCCTTTCACGCTTACCATTTATAGTGGAATAGTTCCTGGGTTTTAAAAGATTTTTTGGCATGTTGCCGCTTGACATCGGCTTCATCCAGCTAATATTCCAGAATTATGTATTCAAACCTGCTTTTTCTTACACCTGAAAAAAATCCATCTTTTATGAATGATTTGGAACGGTTCCTCTATATTTTCAGTTGTGTGGCATGTATACAAGCGCCATCTTGGTTTTTGTGGAGGGGTGTGTGTTGAGGGGCCATGGTTGGGGAGGCGTCTGTTTTTCAACTTCTTCCCTCTGATGAGTGTGAACTGTCAGCTTGCAAACTCAGTTCAGGGGCAAGATATGGCAGGTAGCGATGATGGCACTGAGTCAAAGTACTGTTCTTTATAGTAATCATTAACTGCAGATAAAATTTCACCACAATAACCAAGTTCGCTATAGCTCAGGAAGACAAATAGTCTGCTGGGATAGCTCAGCTGGTAGAGCATGAGGCTCTTAATCTCAGAGCAGTGGGTTCGAGCCCCACGTTGGGCAAAAGATTCCTGCATTACAGGCGGTAGGACTAGATGACCCTCATGGTCTATTCAAATTCTACAGTTCTATTATTCCCTTCTAATCCCCTATACCCACACAGTATTCTAGAATGCAAGGCATTAAATACTGCTCCCTCCCCAAAGCTGTGAAAGGGCTGTCCCTGTGTGCATGCTCATAAGTCCAACATTTACTGGCTGGAGCTACATGAGGGTACATTATAGGTGTGACTACATCCATGGAACTTTCTCAATTTGGTGACAACCCACCATTAGTGCAGAAAGGAAAACCCTGGGCTCACTTTCTAATCACAGCAACATGCAAATAAAGCTGCAGGCAATCAGCTACAAATTCAATGTTAAAAGCATCAGATCAAACAGCAACTATGCCAATATAAGGGTGAAAAAGACCTGAGTTGGATCACTGATCCATTTAGCTCAGTATTATCTAACTGACTGGTAACCACTCTCCGGGATTTTAGTTAGGGTTCTTTCCCAGCCTACCTAGAGATGCTGGGGGTTGAACCTGTGACCTTCTGCATGGAAAGCAAGTCCTCTACAAATGACCTACGGTCCTTCTGTACAGTAAGAAAGGGATTTGGTAAATGGGACAATGCCTGTGTGAATTCCATTTCTCATGTCACCATCTTGTGTCATTGTGCAGCCTTAAAACCAGATGTGACAGGGCAACCAGAAGCAACGAGAAGTGACAACGTATGAGCAGATGTATCTGGAGCTTTTCCTTAGACTGAAGAAAGAATGGATAATGTCCAGTGGAACTAAACTCAGAACCAGAACATTATTTATTAAATAGGGAGCTGAATTGCTCCTTCTCAAGATCAGGAAAACGGAACTGAAATGGAGCAGGATGGAATTTCTACACTGTGCTTTGCAAATGCAAAGCCTTATGTATTTATTTTTGTAATTACTCTGGCTAGGATTTTTCTTTTTCTTCCTGTTTTCTAAATCTATTCACAATCCTGTCAGACATTTGGTATTTTATGTGGCTTTCCTCACTTCACATTTTTCTCCCTGTGTTAGGTTTCTATTCAAAGACCAAATGCTTCACCACCACCCCACCCCCGCTGCTGTTAACACTTTTAGGATCAAACAAGCACTAATGTGTTTTCTCAAAAAATAATCATTAAGTGAACCCAGTATTTGGCTTCAAGTGACAGCTGAGTATTTGTGTTTCATTAATAAGTAATTTGCAATTAATTTACTAAGCCATTTCCAGCATTGTGATGTTTCCACCCCTTTAAAGTAGTAGAAATATTACTCAATTTTTGACATAGCTTCAGTGGAAGTTCCTAGAAGTATTCTTCCAGTTTGGTTTATGATGAGGGACGCCCTGTTATACAATGAGAATTGACTTCTTTACAGTACTGGTAAGAATTAAACCCACCCATTGAGCAGACAATTTTTACTTAGCAGAATTACCTGAGGCTTGTGAATGTTACGTAGACAGGACATCCTTGAATTATTTACAAAATGGATAGATATAACAAATCTCCATCTAGCACATGTTTATTGAAATATATGCAGTAACCCACATTACATCTTAACCCATACTACTTCAGCTCTTGGTTTCAAATCTCAATGACCTGGTTGCAGCTAGAGTCAAGCACTTTAACATCTGTAGTCTTAAGCACACTTTTTTGGGGGTAAGTCATGCTGAACTCACAAGAACTTTCTTCCAAAAAGCATGCTTATTTGGCTAAATAACTAATCAAATTAGTTTTGGTTGTGCTGCAATTATTTAGCACTGATATGTAGGTATCAGCTGCTCACTGTATACTGTTATGAGTTTGTGGGTGCTAGACACCCCTAAATTCTTGCATCTAGTAGGAGTTAGAATTTAATCAATGCTTGGAGTATTAAGCCAGTGTGCATTAAACCAGACCCATGTGTTTTAAGTTGCGTGCTAGACACGATTAATATTTTAATTAAGCCAACTGTTAAAAGCTAATTAAGCCTGACTAACATCATTGTGAGGGTGATGTGCCATTAAGAAGAACAAAGGACCAAGGGCCTAAGATGGCAAATGGATGGGGCTCCTCCCTCCCTTAACAGATAAAATCAGAGAGATTGGTTGCTGTAATGTGAATTAGAGAGAAAGAGGCAGAGCATGATGCTGGATCTCTGATTGGATCTTACCCTAGGCTGCGCCTATGGAAGAAATAAGACCCCCTTGGTATGTTGATCCAGTGGGCCCCTCCATCACAGACTCAGGTTGTATATATGTGTAAACAAACCATATACCATAAAGACAAACCATATACTATAAAGACATCACAAAAGGAAACATAGACCCTGGGTAAGATTGCCTGGAATCTTGCATCACTCAGAGATTGGTGTGGCATGCAACAATACTGTTAAACAATAATCAGCTGTTTAACTCCAATTAGCTTTAGAGTTTAACTCTAATTAGCTTTATTGGGCAACTAGTGATGTTCAGCTGACAGGTATTGGCAGGTTAAAAACCCTTTACCATTAGTAATCAATTTAAGATCATTGGTATTATTGCCCTGTTCAGTTATAACTTGCTCAGTTTTAAAATTCAGCTTATTTGAGCTGATAGTCCTGGCCACCGCATTCTATAGTCTGAAGGAGTGACAGAAGTGTTCAGTTATGCATCATTCCGAGGCAAGTTTCCAAACACCTGGATATATTTTTTGTTCACATCTCTTCCCTTACATCTGTACTGTATCATCAGTTTTATCATATTGGTTAGCTCAGTCCCCTCTACAGTCAATAGCAAACCACTATATTTGTGCTAATTCAAACCTACATATAAAGCTTGGGTCCTTCATCAGACTGTCACATTTCCCAAGAAAGGAAAGAGTTCTTGTTGCTTCATCCTTGAACTTCCATTGGGAAAACACATTTGCCATAAATGAATCAAGGGATTTTAGGAGGAACTTTGAGTCTGGCAAGCGAACAACTCTCTTGTGCCAATTAGGAGAAAATTAAATACCAAGACGTAGGCATTTAGAAATATTATATGTGCAATAAAATGGAAGAAGAGCCCCTTTCATATGCAGTTATTGCTGTGAAGCAGTGATTATTTAGTTGAATTAAGAGTTAGGCTTTAAAGAATGATCCGTAGTACACGTGTAAACCAGGAAGGCAGTAGTGGACTTGTTTGCATTTATTCCTAGCATTCTGTTGCAGCAGCTATAGAAATTAGGGACAGACAGAAAATAACTGAAACAAGGAGGGGGGGGGAAGGAGAGAGAAAGAGAGAGAAATTGAGTTCAACTGCTAAATATAGCCAGTTTCAACTGTGATATTTATACAAGAAAAGATAAACAGAGCAATGCCACGGATAGTTCTATACGAGTTGCACAGCAAATCAAAACACCGCATCACCTTTTTTTCTGAACATCCTCCTGAGTCCCCTAGAATTAGTAACATACTCTGAAGTCCTATATTGTGGCAAGAACAGAACAAAAAAGAGATCCCAGCTGGGAAGTCAAAACATTACTAGATTAAATGTAACTAGTCCCCCACCTACCCGCAAAAGAACACATTATTTTACCTCATCAATATTTCTCTCTTGAATACTAAAAGTGGATTAAAAAAAGATACCATGCAGCTACGGGTATCATTTATTTATTGACTGATTTATTTAGGAGCAGCACAGGGGTTTTGTTTTCCAAATCTGTAGAGTGGATAATTTAGGGGGGGGGGGGAATAAAAGCAGCAAAACACGTAATGAAAGCCAGATATCTAAAGAAAAATATTATTATATTTCTTTTTTTTAAAAAAAGCCCTATCCAAGCCTCTCCACAACTTACCCTTTTGAACTTATGGGATGATCAAACAGCAGTGTTCCAATCTAATGAATTTCTTAAAGAGATGCTGGCTTCAGCGACAACTACTTTGGCCCAGAAAAAGAAGACAATACAGGATTTAAACCTCTTGTCGTATGCCATTTGGTGGAATTCCATTTCTTAGCTTCTTCCCCTACCAAATTGCAAAATTTGGCTTTCATTATTTCTTCTGCTGCTTTTATTTTTCTACATTATCTGCTCTCTATTTGAAAAATATGACAGCCATAGATTGCCCTTCACCATACAGGCCCAGGGCAGATTACATACTAGGAATGGATGAATCCATCAATTTTGATTTCTCTAAGTCACTTATTTTTCCAATCTTAAGGTCAATTCTCCACATTCCCATGTCAGGTTCTGAAATTTTTTATTCTAAAAAAGTCCTCATTAAACTTCATCATTTTAGTGCTTGTTTCTCCTGATATACTATTCTTAGCAAGCATTCTCTCTAATATACAGTGGTACCTCGGGTTACATACGCTTCAGGTTACATTGGCTTCAGGTTACAGATTCCGCTAACCCAGAAATAGTGCTTCAGGTTAAGATCTTTGCTTCAGGATGAGAACAGAAATTGGGCTCCGGCGGCGCGGCAGCAGCAGGAGGCCCCATTAGTTAAAGTGGTGCTTCAGGTTAAGAACAGTTTCAGGTTAATGATGGACCTCTGGAACGAATTAAGGACTCAACCCGAGGTACCACTGTAATGCACTTTTGCATGTTATTATCACAGGCACACTTGTTATTACTCTTAGGCACACTTTCTCCTCTTTTTCCAGGACACGACCTCTTTTGCGTGAGTAGAGTCATCATCGAGATCCATAGTTAAAAGCAGAAGTCGGCAAATCCGTCTTCTTCTTTGCTCTTCAAATTATGCCAACCCTATATGCAAACACTTTTGAGCACCCTATTTTGATAGAGAACAGTACTGCAAAATTGGGAAAAGTGAGAATTTCAAAGGAGAGCTGTGGTTTGATTCTCATATTGGTTCAAGAAGTGTGAACTTAACTGACTTGGCTCCATCTGCTCTATACATTTAAAGAAGTATCAGACCACTTATGATGGCTTACCCCAAGGAACCCTGGGAGCTTTCATTGGTTAAGGGTTCTAAGATTCATTAGAAGGCCCCCACATTCCCCTCACAGAGCTAACAATGCCCAAAACATTTTAATAACCAGACCTTCTTCCCAGGGAACTCTGGGAATTGTGGCTCCTATGGTGGGAATAGCAGTCTCCTAACAATTATCGCAACTCTTGACAAACTACACTTTCCAGGGTTATTTGGGGGAAGTCATAACTGGGGCCTTTCTACCCCCATTCCCACATATGCAACCATTATTCTGGCTCTTACAGTAGCACAACAGCCATTCCACTGGTTGCTTTTCAGAGAACATATATTTTCTTCGGCCATGACCCTCACGCTTGAACACCAGGAAAAGTCACAAAGGGCCAGCCCAATTTATGTAATGGTCATTGTATGGATTCAAAAAGATAAGAACTACCAAGTGCTCTGTATCCTGAGCAGTACAATCAAAATCAGGAACAAGTGGGACCTCCAACAAAATGCCCTACTCCAGAGTATTCCATTCCCCATTCCCCTCAATTTCCACTTTTGTTCCCCCAAAATTCAGTCAGCATTCTGTGGCTAATCAAGTGAGTGTCCTGTTGCCTGTTTAAAGGTGTCCCTCCCCCTTTTTGTTTGTTTGTTTGTGGGTGGGTGGGTTTTTTTGTATTTTGTATTTTGTATTTCCGCAAGCCTTCAGACTATTGATACCTTGCTTTCATGTGTGTTTGTGGTGTGTTTTGTTTTTGCTAGGCGCTGTGGGTTAAACCACAGAGCCTAGGACTTGCCAATCAGAAGGTCGGCGGTTCGAATCCTCAAGACGGGGTGAGCTCTCGTTGCTCGGTCCCTGCTCCTGCCAACCTATCAGTTCGAAATCATGCCAGTGCAAGTAGATAAATAGGTACCGCTCCGGCGGGAAGGTAAACAGTGTTTCTGTGCGCTGCTCTGGTTCGCCAGAAGCGGCTTAGTCATGCTAGCCACATGACCTGGAAGCTGTACGCCAGCTCCCTCAGCCAATAAAGCGAGATGAGCGCCACAACCCCAGAGTCGGCCACGACTGGACCTAATGGTCAGGGGTCCCTTTACCTTTACCTTTACCTAAGCATCAGCACTCAGGCCTGAACATCAGAAACAGAAGAGATGATGGTACTCATGAATGAAGAGTTTCTATGCTATGAGAATGCAGGTGTTGCAAAAACGAAAAGAAAAAGGAAGTCTAAGAAGACATTGCTGACGTCAAATGGAGTTCTTGTACAGCGTTCAAGAAATGTACCCAATAATCTGCTACTTTGGGTTGCTGCAAAACTACCAAGATTGCCTCCTATGTCCCACCCAAAAAGCAGCAGCCATTATAGTGAACATCTTTATGAAATCTGCAGCTTTAGCTCACCTAAGGGAATAGTGCTGGCTTCTTCTCCTCCCTCTACCCCCCCTCTTGTGATGGGTGTATTCATCTTCAAAGCACCTTACATATAAGTGGGGAGCCTCAGAAGCAGATCAGGAACAATTCAAAGACTTTTGCATGACACAGGAGGGGGTCCCCCTTCAAAGTCACCCACTTGCATCTTACCAGAAAAAGAGCACAATTCAAAAACCCCAAAGGTCATCACACCACACTGGAGTGTGCGGTCTGATTTTCAGGTGACTCCAACTAAAAATAATGGATAGACTGGTGGCCAAGACCTCTAGGCTATGTTCTTCCTCTTGCTCACACAGACAGTCTCTCTCTCACACACACATACCCAGAGATCTATACTTGGTAGAAGAAAAGCTATTAAAACTGGAGGCACAATGGCCCTGAGGCAATGTTCCTTCACAGTTGCACCGCCACCTTAGATCATCTTTTCACCATAAAGACCAGGAAGCTGGAGTGCCATCATCCCAGAAAGCTGAAATGGCTTCTTTTCGAGTGTACCAGGATGCAGAATTCACTCATTCCTTTACATATTTGTATAATATTTTTTCTACAAAAATATGTCAAAAGCAGTTCACAACTAGGATTCAGCAAAACTGGTAATTTTGGTTTCTTTCACTTTCCATCTTTCCAATCTTAAGTTCAGTTTTCCATATTTATACTTCAGTTTATGATTATTTTTTTACTTCTTTGTGAATATTCAGCAGCATTTAGTGCAAGTATCTCCTTGTTTTTATGTGATTCCCCCTATTATGCACATCTTTGCAAAGCAATTTCTCCTAGTATGTCATTTTTATTAATATATGCATTGTTATGCATACTCTAATATAAACATTTTTGTAAAGATTACTTGGCTGGCTACCTGCACTGCAAAATTCAGAGAAGCAAAAATGTTGAAATTTTAGCTTGCGCATTGTTTCAGAAAGGGTGGATTAGATAGAACTGAACTGAAATTCTCCCCCATCCCTACTTACAAAAGTGAACAACAAATATAATAACCCCCCAATACATATTTGGAACAATTATAGATAATAATGTCATTATATAAATGCAAAAAGAGAACAACAAATCCATGTAACGTATAAGGTGATACAAATAAACTAATCTAATTTAACAGCTTGAAACTAAATAGGATAGTGAATAATGCTTAGCACTGTTTCTGCAAATACAGTGATTAGTACTACCTCAAGAAATGGCTTCTCTCTCTTTTATGGAACTGTCCTGGAGCTTAGATGGGCTTCAGAGGACTTGCCCATAGTCCCATCATAGTTACTGATGGTTTGATGTGCAGCTGAGTGCAAGAGCGCATACCTTGCATAAAAAGGTCCCAGGTTCAATCCCCAGCACCTCCAATTAGGGCTGGGAAAGATTCCTGCCTGAAACTATGGAAAGCCACTGCCATTCATTGTAGGCAATACTATACCTATGCATTAGCACATGCATATTCCATTAAAAAAGCAAAAACCTGTGTCCTTTTTTTATCCTCACTCTTTTTTTGTGTGGCGGGGTGTTCAGGTGAGCCACAGTTACATGCCACACTGGTACATTTGCCAGAGTTTCTTGAAAAATCTTGAAAAATCAAAACAATAATCTTTTATATATTTATTCCATGGATCAATAGAGGGAAACCTTTGGCCCTTCTGATGTTGCTGAACTACAGCTCCCATGAGCCTTAGCAAGCATGGCCAAAGGCAAGAGATGATGGAAGTTGTAATTCAGGAACATCTGGGGGGAGAAAAGGTTCCCCACTTTTCCTATAGTTTCTTTCCACCTTGTGGTGTCAAGTTGAATTGAAGCCTCCCATGTACCTGGTGAACTCCCCTTTCCTTCCAGTCTGTCTGTGGCCACAAAAGTGGGATTTATTAAGCATGTTGTTAGACATCTATAGCTTTGGGGCACATGTTGTAGGGACACATCCAGCAGTATAACAGCAATAGCAGACCAGCAGCCAAACTCTAAGGCTAGCTTCCTAATTTTGTTGGTAATTGCAATGCATGTTGCATATTGGAGCTGTGCAATGGATTAAACCAAATCCTGAAACAAATCAGGCTGATTTGAGGGAATCTGGGCTTCAGCCAAGTCGGGCAGTAGCAATCTGGGGTTGTCAGGGCAGGGAGTTAGATGAGAAAGCTGAAGGCAGGAATCTGCCTTGACAGCGTGTTTCCCACGGGGAATGTGCTGAAGAAACAGACTCCAGCAGGATTGAATCTCCCACTCACCAACCAGTTGCTGGAGTGGGGAAGAAGCTACAGCATCTCCTTCCCATTTCCAACAGTATCTTTAATTGGTTTAAATAATAATAATAAAAGAATTATCCAGCACCACACCAGAGACCACCTGCACCAGCATAATCAGGATGGTGGCTGGGCAGTGGGATGGACAGTATAAGAAGTTCCCTGTTCTGTCTTAGCCTCCCAAAATGAGCCAAGGCACCCTGAGGATCATGTAGTCCAACCCCCTGCAATGCAGGAATATCCCATACAGGGATCAAACCTGCAAGCTTGGCATTATAAGCACCATACTCTAACCAACTGAGCTATCCAGGCATGGATAAATTCTCATTTAATCAAGATTTACAATTTCTGCGGAGAGAAAAATAAGTAAAAGTAGTAGTAAAAATAGTAAATATTGTAAATATGGATTGAATAGGGAGGGGGCAAAATACAGAGCAGGATTTTGATACAGGTGACATTGTGTGGACACTGTACAAAACAGACATGCTTGAGCAGCGCTGAGTCCACAATCATCTGCCATCTAGAAGTGCCCAGAGAGATACCGGCTGGAGTCAGACTGTCTTTTTTTTAAGATAAGGCCTTTTGGTTGAGAGAAACTTCCCTTCCTATGGTGTGCACATTTATTTCTTTTGTCTCACTGTCATCTCCAATCAAATAGCTTTGCAGGCTTGGGAAACAGCACAAAAAGGTCTTGACCACCAGGTGAAAGCAGGGTGACAGTTGTACACATTCAAAAACAGTGATCCTTCTTCCAAAGGATCCAAAGGTGTGGTGTTTGAAATGAGCTGAGATGCATTTAAAAGGGGATTAGACAAATTTGTGGACAAAAAAAAAACTATCAGTGGCTAGTCAATAGTCATGCTGCTATATGCAACCTCCAGGTTCAGAGGCTACATGCCTTTTGAGTCTCAGTTGCTAGGATCCAACAGAGGGAAAGAGCTGTTGCCTTCAAGCTCTGATTGTGGGTTTCTGAGGGAGCAGTTGGTTGACCACTTGGAGGAACAGGATGCTGGACTAAATGGACTATTGCAGCAGTAGGGAACCTTTTTAATCCTAAGGGCCGCATCTAGAACTGGCCCACTTCTGACAGGCGGGTGGGACCACCCAACTCTCAATTACTTGACATCAAAGGATTCAGATGTCAAAGTGGGAACAGGCAGAAGCTTCTATCCAACCTTAGCATTGTAATCTACTGTCAAAGAACAGGCAGAGGTTTATGTTTGATCTTAGCAATGTGGTATCACAGCCTGCTTTTTAAAAAACAAAGAGAGAGAGGCATTTTCTTGATCTTATCGCTGTGGTGCTTAGTGCCAGGGGATGCCCATTCTATTTTGCCATCTGTGGCAAAATGGGAATGTGTCACCTCCTGGCCACCTCCAACTATGCTCCACCCCCGTCTGTTGCACCACTGACATCACTGCAATGCCCCCTCAAAACTCAATGAAGGGGACCATTCTACAAGACCTTGGTGCTTATTTTCTCTGCAGGGTGGTGATTGGCATCTCCCTTTTGCCAAGTCTCCCTTTTGCCAAAACTCAGCAAGACAAGGTGTTCTGCTGGCAGCAGAAGCCACGGGTCAAGTAGGTCACTGCCTCCTGTGCTTCTGACTCCTGAGGCAGCTGCTTTGCCCCACCTCATGGGTTGGCTGGCTCTGCATACTGCTAAGATCAAGAGTAAAGAGACTGACTACATGGTGCCTGTGTGGGATGCAGGTGGCGCTGTAATATAAACCACTGAGCCTTGGGCTTGCCGATCAGAAGGTCAGCAGTTCGAATCCCCGTGACGGGGTGAACTCCCGTTGCTCAGTCCCAGCTCCTGCCAACCTAGCAGTTTGAAAGCATGGCGGGAAGGTAAACGGCATTTCTGTGCACTGCTCTGGTTCGCCAGAAGCGGCTTAGTCATGCTGGCCACATGACCTGGAAAAACTGTCTGCGGACAAACGTTAGCCAGTAAAGCGAGATGAGCACCACAACCCCAGAGTTGTTCGCGACTGGACTTAACTGTCAGGGGTCCTTTACCTTGACCTTTTACATAGTGCTTAGATGAGAGATAACATATATCGATGCTTAATGTCATATAGCATCAGGTGACTGCCAGGAGAGTGTCATTTGCCCCCAAATGAGTTCCCCATCCCTGCACAATTGGCTTAATTCAGGAGAGTTTTTCTTTGGGGAGGGAGACTTATGGTCTGTCTCCTGACAGAGTTTGAAATTTGGAAGGTGGCTCTGAGAAACCAGTCTGAAGGGACTCCAGTATATATAATTGCCTTTATAGGGAGTTGAAGGAAGGACATACCGTATTTTTCGCTCTATAAGACGCACTTTCCCCCCTCCAAAAATTAAGGGGAAATGTGTGTGCATCTTATGGAGCGCATGCAGGCTCCATGGCTTCAGCGATAGCAACGCGAAGCCTCCGAAGCACAGTGGGAGCACTCCCGCTGTGCTACAGAGGCTTTGGGTTCCTTTCACTGAAACCAGGAGAGCAAGAGGGATCAGTGCGCACCGATCCCTCTTGCTCTCCTGGCTTTGCTTCGCTGCAGAGGCACTGCACAGCTTTCCCTCTCTGCACAGCGCCCCTTCAGCGAAGCGGGAGGAGAAATGGGGCGCTGCACAGAGAGGGAGAGATTTTTTTTTTCTTGTTCTCCCCCTCTAAAACAAGGTGCGTCCTGTGGTCTGGTGCGTCCTACAGAAAATACGGTAAGTCTCTAAGACTCTGTCCCCAAACGGCATTGAGTGTCAACAGGAGGTAACATAGGTCATGTAGTTTGGCACTGCATTCCTGATTGTGTGTGTGTGTGTGTGTGTGTGTGTGAAGCAGATACGTTGAGAAGAATCAGGACAACTACAAACAGAGGGCGCTTTAACCCTTTGCCCCTGCTGCACTTCTGATCAGAATCCTAATGCCCTGGTTCCAAAGAGAACGTTCTTCCTATTGTGAAAATCAAATTTGGAGGGGATTCTAATAGCGACTGTGGGTGGCAAATGGTTTACTTATTTTAAAGCATTTGCCAGTTGTTTAATATTCAAATATCTTAGTGTTTCTGCTCCTTGTCCTCCGTGCTGCTGTCCTAATCTGGCTCAGGGCCCTGATATTTGCTTAACATAAATCAGCTGCACCAAACTAAGGTCACGGGCATCTGACCCAGTGAAGTTGGAGAGCTATGGACAGAGTGCAAAGTGCAATGACAGAGAACGTGCTTCACATGCAAAAGGTTCACCAGATTCAGTCCTAGGCCTCTCTGGTAAAAATGATCACATACTGAGTGATGTGGAGGGAAACACTTTCTGGGGCCCTGCCAGCCAGAGCACATTATGGGTGCATTCAGATGTAAGGATTGCTGCGTTAGTTTTCCTGCTTATAATGCTAGTACTTCTGTCCCATTTTCTCATGTTCCTTTTACACTGCCATTACATGTTGCATTATGGAACTGTTGCTTTTCTTTTGATATACTGCCATGCCATGCTACACTTTAAATGGCAGGAAAGAACTGTATATGCTGGGATACCACTCCACATGAAATTGCAATGCAAAACTCCCACAGTTTTTCTAGGCTAACTGGGTTTACAAATGGTGTTTTGCTTTGTGTTTTTTTTCCTGGAACTGAGTAACACAGAAATGAGCGCCAGATTCTGCCAGTTTTCAAGAAGTGGCTTTCATAGTGTGTGAAAGATTACATAAAATGTGGAGATTATCAGATAAGGAAATGTCAGGGAAATGGAATAAAGTGCTGTCTGGATGCAGTCCATATCAGTCAACTGAACCAGTGACCTAAATTCAGTATAAAGCAACTATATTCCCTGCGCTCTGAAACTTGGGGAGCCCAAATCCATTCACCGTCACCTCTGACCACCTCCAAATACTGCTCAGTACAGGACTGCTCAGTACAGAAATACGGGGGAAGTATGCTCCTTACAACCTTGCTCAGATACACACTGTGCTGCCTAAATATCTTTTTTGGATTTTATTAAACCTCTTGCCGCTACAAGGGATATTGCACCCGATGGCGAGATTTCAATCCATATTTCATTCCTGCTTCTGTCTCACTGCTTCCCACTGCCTCGCTAAGCCCCTGCCCTGCAACCCTTCCACAGCCTGCTCAGAGGGAGTGATCCGTTTATACCCCATATGGTTCTTGGGTTGTGAAGCAACATAAAAAAAAGCACAAATGAAGAGCCTGGCTTGCTGTTTCCCTCCCCACTGTGTGCAATGAAGCCAGAAAGCTGCTCCTACTCTGTAAAACTACGGTCTTGCAAATTACCTCGAGGTACCTGAATCAACAATCCAAATGCGTCCATGGGAGCTATTTTCTCCTCCTTTACATTGTCTGTTTAGAGCAGTTACTTTCCCCCTGCTGTGTCCTTTTAACAAGAACATCACATTTTTATTTTTATTTTTCATATTTTTTGGAGGGGGGGAATTGTTTTTGCTTCTATACAGTAGCACTGAACTCTTGAGTGTGGGGGAGGAGGCAAGAGACCTTTGCCACAAATGTGTGTGCACACGCATACACACACACACACACACACACACACTCATTACAATTTTCTCCCACACTTTCTCCCAGGAAGCACAGGGTAATACCAGGGATTGGGAAGGGATTTGCAGAAGTCCAAGGAGACCACATACTGGAAACTGCAGGGTGTGAACAGCTGGGTCACCAGGGTTTGGTTTTTTTTAAGGCAGGGTGGGAACAGCTGTTAACTGATCCTTGGGCTGCATCATAAGTACTTTAATTTTATCCCCAACCTTTAGATTTCCATGCATGGGCATCCTTAGTATGAATCTGCCTTATTCTAAATTTGTATTTTGACTGCTGAAAAGAGTGTAGGCTATTTGTTTATGTTTATGTTGTTTTGTTTTGTTTTGTTTTGTGTTTGGCATTTTTCACCAGTTTGATGTAAAACACCTTAAGCGTGTATGGAAAGGCGGTGAATAAATAAATAAACGTAAAGTAATATAGGGGCAAGAGGCAAGGACACATTCCCACCCTCCCCCCGCTCCTGCATGAAGCATAATTGCTATATCCCCAGCTTTCATTTACAAAAAGAGAGAGTAAGTTTCTAGCATTTGCAGAACCTGAGATTGTGAGGTTAGCCGCTAGGACTGCTAAAATGGAAGAGTGGTTAAAAGAAAAAACATGGACTACAATCTTGGGAACGGGGAAACCCTTTTCAGCCTGAGGGACACATTCCCATCTGGACAACCATCCCAAGGGTGAGTGGTGGGTGAGGGCAGAGGCAAAACTGGGTGAAACAACATGTAAATGTTACATTTGTACAGTATGCAAGTTTCTACGCACTCCTACCTATTCTCCATCCTGATGTGCAGGAGGCATTGTTGCAGTTCAAAGACACATTCCAGCCAGGCTGAAACACCTGAGGAGGCTTGCGAGCAAAGCTGATGGCCTAAGGCAGGGGTCTGCAACCCGCGGCTCCGGAGCCGCATGTGGCTCTTTTACACCTTTGCTGCGGCTCCGGGGCGGATACTAGTGAGGGGAGGAGGCGCATTGTGTGCCCCGACACTCCCCACTGTGGCGGGCGCTGTACTGGCTGTGACGTCACATGGGGGCGGTGCGTGCGTTAGTCACTCACCGTCCCAACGTCACCTTCCCGCCCGCTGTCAGATCGCGGCTCCGGAGATATATTTGTTGTAAATGTCGCAATGGTTTTGCGGCTCCCAGATTTTTTTTTCCCTTCGGAAACGGGTCCAAGTGGCTCTTTTTGTCTTAAAGGTTGCAGACCCCTGGCCTAAGGAGAGAGTTTGTGGAAGGGTTCCAAGGGCTGGGCAGAAAGGCCCAGAGGGCCACATTCATTCACCCATCCTCCAAGTGGTACAATACAACCTTAGCCCAAACCTGGCTATTACCCTGAGAATACTGGCCCAGTTTCATCTAGGAACTGGCAGTCTGGTGCTAGCCCTGAAAACCAGTGGGACCTTTTGGGAGTACCTGTCAAATAACCTGAAAACTCTCAGAGTGCAAGGAGGCCGAGTTCTTGAAAGGAAGGCTCAAAGGGATGGGGTGCTGTCTTTCCAGCAGAGGACCTCCCACCACACACACCCCTAGTTTAGAGAAAGAAGGTAGCAGGATGTAGAAGGCTCCAGCAAAGGGGATAATTGCTGGTAACTGGGGAAACGTTATATTACTGAAAAGGCTGGGCTGAACCCTTTTTATAAGTGTATAACCCTTTCTAGATGAATCCTTCTTACAAGTGTAGAATTTCTTACATGAATTCAAATATGCCACAGACTCCTGCACACACTCCTGCATTCTGAAATGGTACATCTTCAGGAAGGCCATGTCACATGATTTTCCTGTACATACAGCTTATCTATGGAAATCTAGTCTATGGATATCACTGCTAAACTACAAACATGGACCAATACTATCCCAATTACACTTGGGTTGCTTTTTTTTTTAAATGCTTAGATTTGACTTCTGTGAGGTGCAAATTGTAGTGATTGTCAATAGAGGGAGCCCTTTGAAAAATCTCAATCTCTACATTTAAGACCCCTGTTTGGTGACCCTGTAAAACAAAAAGATTGGCATTCTCACTGCTATAATACGTTCATTTCTCCTTCAAGAAGCTGTGTTTGAAGAACTGTTTGGTTGTTGTTTTTTCAAATTTTAGTACAAATTTGCCTGATCTGAAACTCCTAGTCTAACATGTAGATCAAAATGCAGGTATCATTTGGATTTTTGCACGTCCCTGAATTTTGCCATGCGATTTGTGGCTCTACAAAAATTGGACCAGAATGCATATAAAAATTTGCATTTTAAAGTAATGTATATTTGCATAAGTGTACTTTGAAAGAAAAAACATTTGAAAACATGTGTCGGAATGAAAAACACATTTTGAAATACGATTTTTTTTCATGCACTTTTTTTTGTACAGATTAATGCAGAAATAGGAAGGAATGGGTTTATGAATGAAGGCATGCTAGACTGGAAATTGACTAATCTGTCCATCCCTAACCCTCATCAGAGAACAGAAGATTGGCACATCATGTCATCCATGAAATGACAGAAGGAAAATACAGTTTTTGCGGACAGTGAGATGCTAGTGATTGATTTACTATGCACCCAGGGAATATAAGTGGGGCAATCGTCATCTTACTGATGAGGCTGATATGAATGATTCTAATCATCAGCTTCTACCTGTTATGAACAATTCTCATCACAACCTCTGACTTTTACTGGTAGACCTAAACCAATGCACATCTCTGCCTCATGAAAATAGCTTTGCTCTTTGAAATCAAAGGCATCTCTTAAGGAGTTATCCACTGATTCTGCAAGAAATTTGAACATATCCAAGGAAATGCTTCACTGAGTTGCTTCTTTTGAAATTACACACATTTCCCCTGAATCATTCTTCTAATTTTTAAAGACATTTTGACACACTTGTTTTGTTGTTTTACAGGTGTAATTTAAAAGAGTGAAGTGGTTGAAAGATAGCAGATTTAAGAAGTTATCTGCAACAGATCCAACAACCACTGCATATTATATTCTCAAATATGAGAAATCAGCCATTTCTAACACTCAATTTTAAGACTAGGACCAGTGCAGACTTCGTGGCTTTAACACTAAGTCAGGTCCCTCTACACACATGTTTTACTTAACCTACAACCTCAGGAAGAATTCTGAAGATCTCAAAAGCTCTGTTGAAATTTTGTGGCATTCTTAATTCTAATAAAGGGGCTGCTATCCTGTGGATTTGGCGTGGATTTGGAGTTCCCTTTCTTTGTATTCCTTGCCCTACTGTACACACATTGGGTTGGAACCTGCAATGTAAACTTAAATAAGTTGACAGAAGGAAAGTCTTCTGTTTGCTCACACATCAGCCATCTGCACATATGCCCCCAAACAAAACTTCATTGGGATGCTCAGGAGGCCCTCCTGGACCATGTAGGATGGCCTGTGAGGAGCTGCTGAGGTAGGGGAGGATCACCAAAAATTCAGCAGACTTCCCCCTGCTGCACCAGCCCCTTGTGCATACTCCATCATTATTCAGCAGTGTTTTCAACAGGTGGGATATGTTTTAGGAGAGGTTTGTGGCAGGTGGGAAGGCGGGTTGAGAAAGTATCCTTCCATGAATTCCTTTAAGCTCACTTATCTTAAGATACATGTCCTGGGGAAGCCCAGCAGTGTCCAGAAGTGCTTTTTTATCAGTTTCAGCTGATACATGTGCCTTCCTGGAGGGGCTAGACCTTGCCTCAGTGATCCCTGATCTAATCATATCCAGACTAGGCTACTGCAAAGAGCTCTATGTGGGGCTGCCTTCAAAGATGAGTCAGGTGGGTGGTCATGAGAATGAGGTCCTTCTTTGTCGTGACTCCGCACTTATGAAATTCCCTCCCACCAAGCCTGCACCATGTTATTATGCTGAAGGGTTTTAGAATGCTTTGAAGACTCCGATGGAGTGAGCCAGAGCTCTTCCCAGTTCTTCCACTGAGGCAGCTTAATGGAATGGCTTTCCCAACCCTACTTAGAGGTGTCATCGGTAGCAGTCAGTGATGTGGGGCAGATGGGGCACAATTACTCTCCCAATATTCCAATGCAGCTGGTCACTGGTATTTACCAAAGGGAGTGGGGAGACACAAAGGGAAGGGAGCTTTGGTGTGGTTGACTCCACCACAACATGATGCACTGAGCTCTCCACACCTTTCCTTCCCTGTATCTTTCGGCATAAGGGCCAGTGACCCGTTGTTTTGAGAAGCTGGGAGAGCAATGAGACCTTCACTTCAGGCGGATCACTCCAGCTCCCCAATTTCTCTATTTTTTTGTGGCGGGGAGGGGTGCGAAAAAAGCAGTCTTGCATCCAGTCTTGCATCCAATACATGCTAAGTCCCATGTATTTCAATGAAATGCATGGGCTGCTTTGTATTAAGCAACACCACATGCTGGGATTGACATGTGCTAGTCCCAAGTATTTTAGATAATTGCTTCTGAAGTTGCTGAAAAGTCAGCAGGAAACCTAAATACCTTTTGTCCTGAGAGAGGGAGAGATGACTCCAATTGCTCACATATTGGTATCATCAGTGCTGAGAGGAACAAGGTCTAGCAACTAGAATAAGCTGTTTGCCAAAGCTGGCCTCAAGTTTCTAAAAACAAATGCACTCATCACTCGCTCATTTAAACTACTCTGGCATAACCACTGAGAAAGGCAGAAAGAGGGCTCCCCCCCCCCCCGTCATCAGGCTTCTCATTCTGAAACATTGTTTCCTGTCTGGTGGTCTCTTGCACATCATACCATTGGAACCCCACAAGAGTTCCAGAGTTTAAACAAATTTGCCCATGGAAGCCCATCTCTCTCTCTCTCTCTTTCTCTGCTCTGTAAATGCTGCTGCTTTTGATGACGCATGGAAAATGACATGGCAGAAAGGTGCAAATCAGAGCCAGAACCAATTGGAAGGGAAAATACTGCAAGGAGTGTCTGGTTTTATAGGGTCTTTATTTCTTATTAAGATGGTGTATATACCACCCTTTCCACAAACCACAGTTTACAGGATAATCAAATAAAAGCACAGAAAGTAACCCAGTCCTCAAAAACAACAGCTTGTACCAATCACTAAATAGCAATTATTATTAATAGGAACAGCCAGTAGTCCATTTGTAGAATCAGGTCTCTCCACCTCTAAACATTTGCTGAAACTATAAAGAGATGGACAAGATACACCTCAGAAAGGAGGGAGTTCCACATTTTAAGAGCCGCAACTGAAAAGGCCCTTCCATTGCACAGAACTTTGAATTTTGTACCATTGTTTCTTCTAAAGATGCTTTAGAATTTAGAGGTTGTAATGGGTTGTTTTCAGTGGACAACATGCTTATAAATTCCTGGACATACAAGCTACTTTTTATCACCCTGAATTAATATTAAGGTTTTATTTTTAAATGCCCCTTCAAGTTAAATTTTTAAAATTGGCATTAAATGCTTTGGTTTGGTGTTTTGGTTTTTTTTTTTTTTTTAATCCTTGCCATGTTTTGGTACGACAGCCAAAATTTCATTTGACATCTCAGCTGCAGTTTTGTCTCAATGTCCTTTGGCTAGCCATAGTCCCTACCTCACAGAGTTTTCTGAGGATAAGAAAGGGGAAGGAAACTCTCTGTATACATCATCTTGAGGTTCTTGGGAAAAGAGCAAATGCATATTGGAAATAAAAAAATGATGGCAAGTACCTGCAATGGAGCCACCTCCATTGCGTCATGGTGCTCTCTCTCAGCTTAATAATAATGATGATGGGTGAGATCCAATGTAGCATCAGCACAAGAACTGGGGTAGGCTGGTATTGTTGCTCAAGCTATTTTAATTGTGCAAGCAGAAAAATAGGTGCAGGCCTCGTAAAAGTAGAAAAAAATATACAATAGGTCAATACTGCAACACTTTTGTCACTCCAAGCCACTTAGTGGACTTGCTATATTAGGAAAGGGGTTCCCACTGGCAGAATGATTGTTGCATTTGCAGGCTGCCACAATCACATCTTAATAATAATAATAATAATAATAATAATAATAATAATAATACAAAATGTATATCTCAATAGATTGTCATAAGCTCTCTAAGCAATTTAAAACCAACACTGGAAGCATAAATAAAAGAAGGTCAAAAACAGATATTTAGAAACATTCAAAAGATAAGTAAAAACACATGTTCCTCATGTGTAATATTCCACTCGTCTACTAAAAGTAGCCAGAGCGGCATATGATATAATAATAAAACCATATAATATCATCCAGAAAAATGCAGTTTGCAGCATATACATTTACTTCACAGGGCTGCTGTGAGGATAAAAATGTAAACAACCCCATGCTCATTGTCCTGAACTCATTGGAGAAAGAGAAAGAAAATGTGAAAAATACATGAATGCTCTTCAGAAGTACTTCTGACCTTTCACTGGTGGGCAAATAACCTGCCCTGTCTTCTCATCTACACTGGGCATGTTGTTTTTACTTAGTCCAATACGGTATTCATTTGTGATGCTCATCACAACAAACTTCCAAGCGTTGAAGTGAGCTCCACCAGAACTTGAAAATACACTTTCAGCATCCTTATATGTTTTATATTTGTTCTTGCTGACAAACCTGGGTGGAATAAGGGCATTCACGTGTAACCGGGAAAGAGAATCACATTTTCAATATACAAAAGACCATTCCACTTTGTGGACAAAATACCGTAATAGTCATTCTAGGAAAGGGGGCAAAAGTTTGGAGTTATATATAGCTGTAATTCCTGCCCAGGACTTTCTGGATGCATGACCCCAGAGGTTACAAAAAGCCAGTAAAATCAGCCGAGGAGAAACACCTGTGTTAGGACGTAAGACGATGGAAGCAGCCAGTGTGGAATGCCTGGCTGGCTGGTTGCACCATTGGGCCAACGATTGGTTGCCAAGCAACCCAGCATCCTTTATTGAACAGCAAACTTCCTTGGGCCTTCCTTGCCTGTTCCTCAGAGCTAGTTACCTAGTAAGGAGAAAAAGAAATCATTACTTTGCTAATGTTCTTCCTACACGCACTGTCTATCCTTTCACCATTCAAGAGGCCAGGTTGTGGCACTGCAATATATACCAGCTTAAACCAAGAAATGAATGAAGCTTTTTGCATCAGATAAATTCCAAAAGCCACACTTGAGCAATACTGTTATTATGCCCCATCCAAATGACATAAGATAGTGAGCAAATTTCTGAGTTTCCCAGAATTCTTCATCAGGCTCAAAGTTAAGAAATGGGAGGGGGAGAAGGGAAACTGGCTGGATGCTGAGCCTCAAAGACTGTCTTAAGGCATAGTCATAAGTAGGAGGAAACCAGACTTAACCATATTAGGTTCAATTGTATACTATGCAGATGGAACACACAATGACTGGCTCCTCAATTTTGAGCTGTAGGTTTTCATATTTCTGAAAGCTGTTGTGCAGCATAAAGCCTTCATAGCATTTTGGCTAATCCAGTTAGGTCTGCTATCCTATACAAACACAGGCCCTATCTGTGCTATACATTTAACACAGTATCATACTACTTCAACAGTCATAGCTTCCTCAAAGTATACAGAGAATCAAAAGCAGCCAGCAAAGTGGCAGCAACGTCCAGCAGCATCCAGCAAGCAGACACCTCTTGGGTCTCTGCTGCCCAAAGCAGCTGCCTCACCTCACCTCATGGACTGGGAACTGTTAATTTGTTAAGAATGCTATGAGTTGTTAGAAGACCTCCCTCATTGCTCCTTCAATGGGGATTTTTAAGCAGAGGTTGGATGGCCACCTATCATGGATGCTTTAGCTCAGATTCCCTCATTGCAGGAGGCTGGGCTGGATGACCCTAGGGGTCCCTTCAAACTCTACAATTCTATGATGCGATGGTTCCAGCTATTAACAATATAATTATGTGCTCCAGTCCCCTTTACCAATATACGAACAAATGTTGAACTACATTTGTCTGGATCTGCAACCCTGTAAAGTTTTAGATGCTCATACGCAGTGTGGAGAGAAAAGCAAGCTATATTAAAACAGGGTCATAAAATAAAAAGCTGACCAAAATCCTCCAAAGGAAGCAACTACCATAGAAATAGTTATCCAAATAAAATGGTTCATATCTTATAATGGAATCACATGTGCTATTTTTTTCTCATAGTATGGAAAATGTCCCATATGAAGCAGCCTTCAGTAAATAGACAAAAATAAAGGGGAGATCATTTTTTCTGAAATTTCCCAAAGGGAAACAAAGTGTAGCAATAAATATTAAATTTCATCTTTTTTTCTTGTTTCCTTTTCTTCCCCCTCTTTCTTTTCTTAATTCATGATAAGCAGGACTGTTGAAAGAGCAAATTATTTCTTTGCTAAGGCAAGAAAACTCATGTCAGATATATAAGATTAGACAAAATCACCATATCAGTTACAGCAGTAAACCATTTGTCAGATGACTGGTGGGGTTTTTGGTTTTTTTATTAGTGTTTCATTTTTTGCATGACCCTTCAGATGGCCTGATCCTAATCAAGCACTTTCACCCTTCGAATACAAGCCCCACACTGTGCGTAAAAAACAAACCGTTTTTGTTGATTTTTAAACATACATGAAAATAAGATACACTGGTGAACGGTGAAGTATAGGATAGGGTACAGTAAAGAACTCTGTAGAATTGGATAGGGTGCAAATTAAGGGCAACCAAAAAGATAAGGGAATTGGAGTAGCTTCTCTACAACTAGGACAGGAGAGAATTCAAATCCAGTTTGCATTCAAAGGCAAAGCTACCAATTTCTGAAACTATATGCTAACTGGAACACAGCCATCCTATAAAATTCCCACTTCCTACTTACTTGGAAGCTGAGGAATAGCATTAGGATAAGGGTCTCCATGTCACATTACTTTGGCGAGAAGGACACCGTATGTCTCTTTAAAGCAAATTCTGACTTGATGGAACTTTGCGGCACAATGCCTGACCTGATGGAGCGTCGGCTTCTGTGTTAATATTTAAAACCTTATTGCTCAGACTCATTTTCAGCCACTTTGCAGTAGCATAGTAAATATGAATTGGACTGTGACCTGGGAACTCCATGAAATCATCATCCAAACTGTTATGCTGTGTGCTGACATCTGCACATAGCCGCCTTTTTCTGGGCCAGTTTGATTGTCTTCCAGCAGGGCTGCGCACAACCCCCCAGATTTGCCCCATGGCTCTGAGCTGAGTTCCCCCCATCAGGCCAACCCACCCTGCACCAACCCGGGGGGTCACCCACCACACCTCAGAACTAGTTCCAAATTAATTTGGGGTGGGGCTAATGTTTAATTAGGGAGGATCCTAATTAAACATGTGTGTCTCCTTCCCTAGAGGAGGGGGCGGGTCAATTCTGCAGGGTGCTTCTTCACAAGAGGCTTCTCTGAGGGAAAGAACCATGCCGTGTGTGCGCTCACACAAGTAACATGCATGCCAATCACATACATGAACATAAATGAACCCAGTGTTCAAATTACAGGGCCCCGACTCCCTTACTTAGGATTCTAAATCCTTAGCTATTGTGTTAGAATCCTTGGGGTTTATAATGTGACTATAATGAGGGTTAATCAGAGAGTCCACCTTGTGGGTTTAATTCCCCCCATCATCTGAGCTATAGTATGCATTGCAAGCAATAAAGCACATAGGTGATTAAATGGATGAAGTAGATGGATTGGGTCCCTTTGCCTCACCCACATACTCATACCCACAGGCACCCACTAGTTGGCTGGTGGAGGGGTTGGGGAATAGAGTAAGAATCATGCACACGAACATACACACACAGACATGGATGTACACACACAAGCAAAAGACCCTTGCATGAAACCAGAAGACTTCCCCTTTTAAAGCAAAGAATACACTGGGGATAGATTAAATAAGGCCTACAACAGAGGGAAGTGAGTTCTGCACTGCAAAGCCTCCCGCAGTCGAGACTTGATAGCCTGCTGACTTCAGACGAAATATGCTAGCCCTTCACAGTTGGCATTGTGCAAGAGCAGATCAAGTCTCAATTCAGCACTCAACTGCATTCTTAACATACAGCAGCAGCCTTTATCCAAAACATAAGAATATGACCAAAAAATAGCTTGCACCAGTTCAGTGGCAGTGAATCCTATAAACATGGCCAGCACTAGAGACTGGTACCCTTGAGCAGTTCCTCAGAAAGACCCACCATTAATACCTACCTAGGGTTCCCCATTGCACTTTTTTCTGGTGCACTGATCAGAGACACAGGTGCCTGAGTGTAGCTGCCTTTTTAATTTCCCACAATGTACTGTATCCAGGGGCATTGTGTAATAGCAACTAGACCCCAAAGCTTAATGCTCTTTCGAACACTGATCACCAGGACTCACCAGTGGAGGAGGAGGAGATACACCAGAGGGCTCATTGCCTAGGGTCCCCTCACACCTGGAACCCACCCTGCCTATCAAGGATGAGACCATCTTGCAGGAGGGCTGGGAACCCTTCACAACTGTTTATATTGATATCGTTTCAGCATGCCAAATTTGCTAAACTAGCTGCTCCATGGTAGAGAAGAAGTAGTCCACATAGAATGTGCTGTTACAATCGTTATAATGTTGTTCTACTCTGCAACAGCCAGTCAGACAGACGGACGGACTGACTGACTGACTGACTGACTGACTGACTGACTGACTGGAAAAATGCAAATATCCTTTGTGCAAGTGCAACAAGCTGAAAAACGAGTCACAACAGTCCCCCAAATTGCTACTGGGAAGCAGCAGCTGTAACCAAGGATGTCCTGGGTCCAATTTGTTTCTTCCATGTGGCTGTATCCCTGGGGAAGCTCAGGCTGATCAGTGTGGAAGATTCAGCCCAGAATCGGTTAGTGAAAGGCAAAGAAGACACAGGAATGGCAGGAGCTGCCTCATATCAGGTCAGACTATTTTGGGGACAATAAGTCTCCAGGAATATAGACAGAAGTCTTTCATAAGCAACTACTACATGGTGCTTTTTGAAGTTAGAGAAACCAAGAACTGGATCTAGGATCTTCTACATGCAATGCATCTTTGTTATTACAGAGTGACTGTTCATCTTTTGCCTCACCTGCAACACCCAGTTGTCACCATCTGCACCCGTATCTCCAAGTTGGAGCTGGGATATCATTCTCTTTATTTCTGAAGTTCAGGCCGTGAGTGCTGTCGCTTATGGAGCCAAAATATCAGCAGTGTTGGAGGAGGGGGCTTGAGGTTTGCTCTCAAGTCACAGAATTCTGACTGATAGTGGGCATGGTGGGAAAGTGAATGGCATGGAGTGACTATGGATGGGATATAATGGTGACTCTGCCTAATCCTCACTTTCTGAAACAATATGAAAAATGAAACAAAAAAATTATTGAAAAATTCCCGCTTCTCCAAATTTTGCAATGCAGCTTTTCAGCAAAATAGTATGTACAAAAAGACACATGCTAGGGTAAAGTGTGCATAAAAATGCATGGGCTGGTGAAAATGACATACAGGAATGCATTCCATTAAGGAACATTGCTCTGCAAAAAATGTGTATATTAGGCAAAATTGCTTACAGGTGTGTATATTAGGATAAATTTGCAGTAAAAGACTGGTGAACTTTCACAGGCTTAAAAGAAAGAGCTGTACTTAAGACTGGGAAAATGAGAAACTGAGAGAAATGTACAAGCCTACCCATCCCTAAGTAACTGAGGTGCTGAAGAGGGAGCACTCCACATGCTTCAAGGACCCATGAAGGACCCACTTGTGGCATTATAACAGTCAGGGTTTTGCCATGTGCAGCAGCCAACTACGTGGCAAGGGTTCATTGAACGTGATGGTATCACTCCACTCATCTGCTTCAACAAGGTGTTACCAGGGGGTGCAGGGATGAAAAGCAGATTGGTGACAGCAGACTGGTCACTTCTTAACTAGTTTTATCCTTAATTAGAACATCAGAACTTTCCTACTGACCCAGACCAAAGTTCTATCAAGTCTAGCATCCTGTTTCTCCATGCAAAGAATCAGATGCCTCTGGGAAGCCTGCAAGCAGGACATGAAGGCAATAGCCCACTATTCAGTGGCCTACTGCCTCTGAAACTGGAGGCTCCATTCAGTTATTGTGGCTTCATTGCCATGGATACCATGAGTCAGCTATTTAGCACAATCCATATCTAACTATATCTATACAGCTACATAAAAGGTAAAGGGACCGGTGACCATTAGGTCCAGTTGTGGCCGACTCTGGGGTTGCGGCGCTCATCTCGCTTTATTGGCTGAGGGAGCTGGCATACAGCTTCCGGGTCATGTGGCCAGCATGACTAAGCCACTTCTGGTGAACCAGAGCAGCGCAGAGAAATGCCATTTACCTTCTCGCTGGAGCGGTACCTATTTATCTACCTGCACTTTGATGTGCTTTCGAACTGCTAGGTTGGCAGAAGCAGGGACTGAGCAACGGGAGCTCACCCCGTCGTGGGGATTCAAACCGCTGACGTTCTGATCGGCAAGTCCTAGGCTCTGTGGTTTAACCCACAGCGCCACCTGTGTCCCTATGCAGCTACATAGAAGCTTACAATCTAAGTTTTGATAGTGGGAAAGAGAACTGAAAGAGGGGTCAGGAGAGACAGAAGAAAGAACAGAATCATAAAACTTGAAGGGGCCTTGCAAGTCATATAGTGCAAGCCCTGTGCTTAATGCAGGATTTGCAGTGGAGAAGGCAGCTTCGGCATCCCCAGCGAATGGCCCTGCAACCTTTGCTCTACCTCCAGTGGTAGAGCTCATACTCACATTGGGCATTGAAGAACATATTTAAAGCACATGGCTTCTCCCAACAAATTCTGGGAACCAGGGCCAGTGCATCAAATTTTGCTGCTTGAGGCGAAATGGGAAGTGCTGCTCCACCCTGCTGCTGCTGCCACACCACCCAGCTCACCCTGCAGCCACCACTGCTGGAGGCAGCAAGGTGCACCCAATGGGACACCAGCATGAGGGCTTCTGCCACCTGATGCTGCTGCTGCTTCACTCCACCTCATGGGTGGGCCAGGACAACTGGGAACTGTAGCTTACCCCTCACAGAGCTACAATTGCCAGCACCCTTAAATTAAATACATGTCCCAGGATTCTTTAGGGGAGACATATTATTTACATTGTGCTTTTCAATATGGATGTAACCAAAGAAAGGAGGGAATGGCCATCAAGGAGCATTCACACATGCTGAATTTTTGCTATGGTTGGGAGTGGAGGCTGCCATTTATACTTGTATTATTCTGCTTGTGCACTGTCTCTCTGTTTTAAATGCATGCATGCACACATGCGCGAGCACGCACACAAACACACACACACACAGAGGATCTGTGCAAAGCTGTTAAGAATTACACTGCTGATGGGGGAAACAGTAATCCCTGCTTGCTTTGATGTTCAGGGAGGGGGAGCAGAGAGACAAAGCAAAGAGAGACAGAGCACAGATGATGTTCATGTTACTAAGACTTTATTACACTTAATAAAACACACTACAGCGCGTTCACTAGTATACTATGAAGTCTTCATAAATCACATTGCCTGCTCGACATGTGTCAAAATAAAGTCGCATAATACAAAACAGGAGAAAATATTCCCAGTCCTGTGTATTTGTTCACTTGTGTCATTGGCTTATGGTAGATGACTTGTCTGATCATTACTGCAAGCCAGAAAGATTCCTGGTTGCTAAATATACCTGTTTATATTCATTAGTGGTATGGAATCTGTAATCCTGCAGATGTTGCTGAACTCCAGTTCCCATCATTTCTAGACAGCATGGCCAATAGTCAGGGATGGTGGGAGCTGCAGTCCAGCAATATCTGGAGAGCAACAGATTATATTATTATTATTATTATTATTATTATTATTATTATTATTATTAACCACACATTGTAAGCAGATGGGAATGGGAGGGGGAATCCATAGGGTATAGTCAAGGGGTGGAAGGCTGTGTGCTACAGAGACTTGGAAGGCACTGCTTGTCAGCTGGTAAAGGGCAGCTGAATCAGTATCAAAAGCAAGGATGAGCCTGAGGTAGGGCCAGGGCCAGCTCAAGACATTTTGCTGCCTGAGGCAAAGGATAAGACAGCACCCTCTCCCAAGGAAGACATAGAAGCTGATTGGAATGGCAATGGAATCTTACTCCAATACTGGTGAAAGGCCAGTGTATTCCACTGCACTGGAGGGCAGCAGGCTAGTGTATAGGGTACAGCACACAGCACATGGCACTCACAACTGTGTTCCTTCCCTGAACCTCACCATCTGCCACCTGAGGCAGCTGCCTCACTCTGCCTCATTGTAGAGCTGGCCCTGGGTAGGAGTATTAGGCAACACTCCGTGCTCAAAGTTTATAGGGGGGCAGAGGGGAAGCTGGGGCCTCTTACTTTCTGTGGGGATTCCCCTCCTAGATACGATTTTAAAAGGCTACTAGGAGTATGATTTGGCTGCAATTTGGAGTAGTCAGAGGGTGGGGTTTGTGTGTATCATTAAGCCCCCTCCTCTCCCCGATAATCTGAGCACTCTAAAGGGATAGGTGGGGGCTTCTGCTGTTCACACAAAGGGATGCAGAGAGGTAAGAAGGTCTGACCTTCCCATATTGATTCAGAGCAACCAATTGAATCTTTGGCTCATATCAATGTGTTGCACTCTCTTGCCAGTGCATCTCTGCAATGCATTGAGCCAAAATCCAGCACATCCTCAGCAAGCCTTGTTTTTCTGGTTTTTTTAAAATACCCCTTTGAAAAGGACACACTTCCCTTCTTTCCTGCACCCCCCCCCAGCAAACATTTGCAGTATTTCTGCCCCTCCCCAAAAAGTATTTCACTGAGGTTCCAGCGCCATGGCATGCTTTATGGGAGCCCTGCAAAGAGAACTCCCGTCAGCTGCTTAGCCCAACAGCATAAATTTGATCTCGCAATTAGTATTCAGCTCAGCATCCTGGATAGAAACCAATGTTGCAGCCAAGAGGTGGTTTAAAACACATAAATCATAGATCAATGACAGAACTCTAAGCACTGGATAGATTACAAAAGTAAGCTTTAGTTAAAAATAGATTAACCATTTCCCTCCAGGAATTCCTTCTGCCAAAAAAGAAAAGAGAAAAAAAAGAAACCCTATATATTAAACAAATAAAATTGCATGTTATCCAAGGATTTCCCCCCATACTAATATATGCATATAGTAGATTAATTGCCTTTTTCCTTGACATTTAACATTCTGGTTAAAGAAATGTTGTATCATGCTATTTGAGTGGAAAATAATACACAGCACAGAAAGCAAAAGAGAAAGAGAAAAAGAAAGAAATAACTAAAAATATAGCATGAGCCAACAATAGCAGCAGCTTTGGAACAATTGCTGCAGAAAATCAGGCTATTTCTGATGCATTTGGTTTTGGTTTGAATTGTTCAAATAGGCTCCTGAGGTCAACAAAGGCTGAGGCACAGCTACAATTGAGCTCGTCCAATTGTATATTTCTTTTAAGTCTTGTTGGAAGAAGAGGTAGTAAATCTATTTCAGGAGACATAAGGAACTTTATTATACCAGTTCAGACTATTGGTCCTTCTAGCTCAGAATTATCTACATGTCTGGCAGCAGCTCTTTGGAGTTTTAGATGAACCTTTTCCTACCTCATCTAGAGCCAATGCTAGGAACTGAACCTGAGACCTTCTGCTTGCAAACTGTGCACGGTCACTCAGCTGTGGTCCTTTCCCTGATGTAGGGTGAACATATGAAGCTGCCTTATACTGAGTTAGATTGTTCTTCCATCTAGTTCAGTGTTGCCTACACTGACTAGCAGTGACTCTCCATGTTTTCAGATGGGGGCCCTTCCCAGAGCTACGTGGAGGTACCAAAGATTGAACTCGAGATGTGGGGGGATCAGGTGTGGGGATCAGGTGTGGGATGAGAGAAAGAATGCATGGATCGGGAGGATGGGTGGTGGTAAAAAGAGCACAAAGGTCAGGCAGGGGGTGGGATAAAGAGCATGTGTTGTAAGGGGGTGGGGGCAGAAAGACTGCATGGATATCCCGCTTCCCTGTCCCAAAAATTTGGGCGGTATGGTGTTCTAGAATCTAGACAGCCTCACATTGTAAGCCCTATCAGAGGTATGAAGGCCTAGCACTAGAACGGTCAGTGTACAGTGGTACTTCAGGTTAAGTACTTAATTCATTCCAGAGGTCCGTACTTAACCTGAAACTGTTCTTAACCTGAAGCACCACTTTAGCTAAAGGGGCCTCCTGCTGCCGCCGCGCCGCCAGAGCACGATTTCTGTTCTCATCCTGAAGCAAGGTTCTTTACCTGAAGCACTATTTCTGGGTTAGCAGAGTCTGTAGCCTGAAGCGTATGTAACCTGAAGTGTATGTAACCTGAGGTACCACTGTATAAGCAAGAATACACACTACTCAGCCATCTCTTATTTTCAGGTAAGAAAAAGCAAGAGACCAACCCCACCCCTCAATTATTTTGAACTAATGCAGATTATGAAGGAAACTGAGTTGTTTGTCCTTCCCCCACAAAAAGCCTCCAGACCGAGTTGTCTGCAATTTGGCAGGCTTCCTCCATACCCTCCAACATTTCTCTGATGAAAATAGGGACGACCTAAGGAAAAGTGGGACATTCTGGGATTAAATCAGAAACCGGGACAGCTTCTGTAAATCCAGGACTGTCCCAGGAAAATAAAGACACTTGGAGGGTCTGTTACTCTGTGCCTGTAAATTTCATTGACCAAAAGCAGAGGTAGAGTATTGCCATGTTTATTGTTTTGTTTTTATATAATTTTTGAAACTCTAATAAATATCTTTTTTTAAAAAATAGAGTATTGCCATGTTTACATTATCCATTATAGTGATTAGGCAACCTGGAGCTTCACAGAATGTATTGGAGAACAAATTATGGACCAAAGTAGAGAAAGAGCACAGGGTGGCTAAGAAGCATCAAAATTTTAAAGATTGCACAGGTGCAAATACAAAGCAATCTTGGGTCCAATGTACACCCCTAATACAAATTGGAAGATAAGTCAATTTCTCACTTATAACTAGAAATCAGCTTTTATGGCATATTCTATATCTCTTTATATAAAAAAAAAACAACCTGTGAATATTTTTCATGTACTCCTTAGAACAGAACAGCCTTTTGACTAAAATAAATGATTTAAACTCAACATTGACAGACAGACACCCTGGAATATGTATGTTTTTCTTTTAGAATTCTAGACAACCAAAACAACATCAAATGATAAAAGGAGACAGAATTCATATATAAAAGCTTTTCACCCAAGACGTTTCTCTCTCATTAAATACGTACTGCAATATTTGATTGGTTCAAGAAGAATGATCAAATAAAAAAGGTGGGTTGGGAGGAGAGAGACCAAACTTCTCCATGTTGGATTTCCCAAATTTTGATCAAACAAGCAGGACTGAATTTTGAAAGTTATTACTGCATGAGACTATGACTGTCTACTGTTAGTTTAACTAAATTAAAGATCGTGTCGTGTAAATCCTGAAATAAAATAATCATCACCAAACACCCATGTTTACTTCAGATATTTTAACAACCTGTGAGTAATGAAAAGGTGGTTGTGGTAAGGAATGTTGTGTTGTGAAGTCAACTGAGCCCTTTTCCTAGATCTCTGGCATGGTGAAGAATGTTCTAAATTCATAAGAAGAGTGTGGAAAGTAAGGTAAAGGTAAAGGGACCCCTGACCATCAGGTCCAGTTGTGGCCGACTCTGGGGTTACGGCGCTCATCTCGCTTTTTTGGCCGAGGGAGCCGGCGTACAGCTTCCGGGTCATGTGGCCAGCATGACTAAGCCGCTTCTGGCGAAACCAGAGCAGCGCATGGAAACGCCATTTACCTTCCCGCTGGAGCGGTACCTATTTATCTATATGCACTTTGACGTGCTTTCGAACTGCTAGGTTGGCAGGAGCAGGGACCGAGCAACAGGCGCTCACCCAGTCGCGGGGATTTGAACTGCTGACCTTCTGATCGGCAAGTCCTAGGCTCGGTGCTTTAACCTACAGCACCACCTGCGTCCCAGTGTGGAAAGTAGATTGTTTTAAAGCAGGGGTGAGGTACAAGGGTGGAGGGGCTCACTGTGTTTATACCCCAAAAGGTCTTGCTTCTCCCATAGCCACAGCCTTGGATTCCAGCAGAAATCAGGCATGTCTCCCTCTCACAGTCTTCAGCCTGCTGCCTGCTTCTAGCTCACACACAAAACTCAGGGTTCCCCCTGGCACAGAGCCACTTCCTTTGTTATCCTAACAACCCATACTTAGAAGGCCATTAGCTTGCCGAGGACCTGGCATGGCTATTCCAGCCATTGAATCCTTGCTGGATTCAGGAGTTAGAAGGGGCTCAGGCATGCAGCCTAAACACACACACCCAACTCACAAAAAAATACCATTATAATAGCATTTTAAAATATAGGAGAATTTAATCCTGTAAGGTGCCACTGAAGATTGGATCCATGAGAGAATCTGATCCTGCATATTGCCGCTTACAGAGGAGCAGCAACTGGCACTGTGCAAGACTGGATCCTCCAGCTTAACTGCTGTTTAGTAGGAGGATCCAAACCTGCATGGCGCTGCTCTTTCGTGAGTGGATGCCCTGCATGCAAGAGAAATCTCTTATGAAGCAACAGCATGCACAGATTCAGATCCTCCAGCTGTTAAGTTGGAGATTCTGATGCTATGTAGCGCTGCTTTGGGCAAGGAGGACAGGAAATGCATCTCCCTACCTTCTCCCATGGGACATGGGTGGTGCTGTTGTGGGTTAAACCACAGAACCTAGGACTTACTGATCAGAAGGTTGGCGGTTCGAATCCCCGCAACGGGGTGAGCTCCCGTTGCTCGGTCCCTGCTCCTGCCCACCTAGCAGTTCGAAAGCACATCAAAGTGCAAGTAGATAAATAGGTACCGCTCTGGTGGGAAGGTAAACAGTGTTTCCGTGCACTGCTCTGGTTCACTGGAAGCGGCTTAGTCATGCTGGACACATGACCCGGAAGCTGTATGCCGGCTCCCTCGGCCAATAAAGCGAAATGAGTGCCGCAACCCCAGAGTCAGCCACAACTGGACCTGATGGTCAGGGGTCCCTTACCTTTACCTTATCCCACAAACATGCAGCCACCCAGAAACTTTTCACAGCTTCCCCATTCTTCTTGCTCATGCCTACCTCTTCTTCCTGCCTAACTTTCTTCCCCCGACAGCCCTGTATGTCTCTGGATTGCTCAACCCAACCTATAGTGATCTGGGGCTCTCTCAACCCAAGTCGAATAATGCCCAGATCGCTCTGAAAAGGTCTTATCTGGCCCTGGATTCAGGCCCTTGTCAAATCTACTATACAGCTCTACTCACTTCCATAACACTTTGAAAGATAGGAGGCCCCAGGGATGCAGCAGGAAAGGGATATGAATCCTTAAAGTTGTTATTTTGCGAATTTGTGTTCTTAATTCAGATTTAAGCCTCTTATCCAAAGTCACAAGCACAGTCCTCCTAAGAACTGCTTGAGTGAGTAAGAATTGTAGGAATGGATTTTCTATTCCTCCTGATCCCAAGTTTTCTTTTCTCTTTCGCACCCCACTTCCTGATTTCCTTTTTTGGCCAGTGTTAAGCTTGTTCTATTGGGGAGGGAAGGGGAGGGGAGGGAAATGCCAAGGACCGCTCTAAGTAAATGAAATGTGTCAGTGAAAAAATCAGGGTTAATTTTTAAAGACACGTTTCCCTCCAGCAACAATTCTCTTTAATTATTTCAATGTGAAACGCATTATAAAGCGTGTTTGTTTCCTGTTCTCAGCCCTTGGTGGCCGACATGAGATATTCAGGACACGGAGAGTGTTTCTCAGCTCTGGGTTAGCCAGGTTTACAAGGTGCTGAAAACACTCTCAGGTCTCATGAACGTAGCTTGAACTGAGTCAGGCCACCACTAGTACCTCATTGTGTTGGGCAAAACATGACCTAGAAGTCCTGTGCCAAGGGGACTGTAATTTAAACCCTTTCCAACTGATTTCTAACATATTTATATACGATAGCAACAGAGCTCATGCCTAAGCAAGAAATTGGGCTGATTAGCATTTTTTTTTTTCATGCAAAAACATTAAGTGTTGCTATTATAGGCTATTCAGCTCTAAATGCAGAAATATCTTTTCACCTGGGACTCCAGGGGAGCGGCATTTGCTGTTTTTTGTGGTGTGGCACGGCTACAGCCTGGTCCCAGGGGCCAACTCCTTCCCACACAATGGAGGGGATGTCTAATGCCTCCCTGTCTGGCTGTACTAGCCTGATGGGGATGATCTGGTTGAATGGGCCAATCAGGCTGCAGGGGAGGAAGCTGAACCAAGCCCGCCCCTGTAGTATTTAAAAGGGCAGCCTTGTGTAGTTCGCCCTCATTTGTTAGATTCACCACTCGCCCACCTAGACTGTAATTGGTCAGCCTGAAGGTGAGCAGTACCTTGCTATGGTTGACTTAGTGGCCGTATTCAGGGCCAGGGAGGAATTTTTTCCTGCAGACGAATTGGCCGGTCTGCAGTTTTTCACCTACCTCATAGTAACAGTCACAATTTGGGTGGATAAGCCATTGGGTTAGATCCTTAGCTGGTCAGGTTAAAGGGGTCCAGGAGGGGTGTCTCTGGGGGTCCACACAGGGGGTAATGGGCCACAGCATATCTCCCAATGGTGGCCCAAGTGGGATCATAGCATCTAGTCCATGTCAGGAGTGAATCCCCTGCTCTGGGTCAACTGCACTTTATTCATCAACCAGCAGGTGGGCTGCTTGATACCAGATACATTCCCAATGCCTTGGCCATCTGTACATCTGTAAACAATAAAAAATGTGGCCCACTTCAGCACAAATTTCCTGTGTTTATTTCTGAGGTTTTCCCCTCTGTACTAAAAGCATCATGCACCTGTGACAGAAAACAGAGGTGCAAACTTCTATTGGAAGTCAGAGAAAATGAGGTGGGAGAAGAATGGGAAGAGAGGGCACTATAACTTAACAATTCTGTTTCTGTTGCTCAAATTTTTCTTCAGGTTCACTTTACTACAGAGTTATCAGATACTGGCGTAGCAAAGCCTGTTCTCCTTTATTTCCAGCTCTGACTGGAACTAGGGATCAGGGCTAGAGCTCCAAATTTGATGGACACTTTGACATTGGAACTGCTTCCATGCCAGTGAATGCTCTGGTTGGTTCACCTAACCACAGTTCTCATCTGATTGGTGCCAGGTGGCTCCCAGTTTAACTATCCCACCCCCCAAGTACCCCTGGAATAGCCTCACTCTAGGGCACTTCCAGCCCATGTGGGCCTTATAAGGCCTTTCGGGGGTCCACAGCAGGGGGTAGAATTGAGAAACAGGTCTGTAGGCAGATATTCCTGTTTTCCAAATGAAAAAGCCCCAAATGTTGCAACCATTTGTCAAAAGTGAGTTACCCCAATTATTTGATTATTTTTAATTCCATTTCCTGAACCTTTCCCGGGTCTACAATATCCTTTCCCACAGCTGTTCTAGTCACAGGCTAAAACTGAACTTCATCCCACCCACTGTGTCTTGCTATACTGCTGTCAGTCCCTTTCTCTACTGTCTATCATATTTCACATGCCAAAGGTAGGAACTCCTGTTAGTTGTGCTTAGAGAAGAGCACAAATGAGGCTCAGCTACATCATGGGCTGTACCCAACATTATTTGTCCACTAGCACAAGGGCTCTTGAGCTAATGGAGGAGTGAGTCTTAATGTTGCACAACAGGAATTCAATGTAACAGTTGTGCTAGCAGAAACGCACAGCACCACAAATTGTGCAATCTATTCCACAACAAAGTTACCACCAGTTTGATTTTATGTTCTTTTGCACAATAATGTTCCAGCAGCACTAAACTTTTCACTAGTTTGACAAGTCCACTGCTAAGTGACTTCAACTTCATTAGATACAAACCCATCTGTTTAGCCTCCCATTCTGTTCCGCCACCACCACCATACAGCTTGTTTCAATCTACCAGTGGCCTAAAACACAAATAATTCTGGTTCATGGTTTCCTTTTTTTCTTAACATATTTGGAATTTAGGCAAAGGCTAATGACTGAATTGGCTAGCAGTCCTCAAACAAAGTTTATGAGCAGGAATATGAGTAATAATATAGGGCAGTCTATGGTAATAATACAGGGTGCGCTATCCAAGTCATTCTCTTTGAATTGGCAAATATTCACAGGAAGTCTTTTCAATCCCCTTTTCAAAACGGGGATGGTTAAATTGGGCAGCTTACATTGCTAAGAGGGTGCTATTTATAGCGCCATTATTCGGGAGGAAATCGGAAGTTCGGAATGACAGCAGAAATGACATGACATTGTCTTTCACGTTCACCTGCGGAAACATCTAGGTCATCCAAGGAATGAGTTAAAAGTCTAGAAAGGAAGCAAACACTACCATAGCTGTCTGTCATCTTGCAAAGAGATTTTTCATCTGGCGCTTAACATGATTTTTTATTATTATTAACAAAAACTGAAATAAGAACATCTCCCTCCAACCCCCAAATATTCTCATGTCCTTAAAGATACTGGAAATTTCAGACAAAAGTTTTTCAACCTTTTTTTTTTATTAGTGGAAATTCAAAGTCCCTTGGGGGAACAAAAGTGTCTGGATTGTTGGACCAACTCTACCTGATCAGCTGTAATCAAATGGTCTGTCTTTATACCACCTACAGCAAAACTCCCTCCTTAAGCCAGCTGTAAGATTAAAAGCTTTTCAACTTGCTATCTTGGGAAATTTCTTTCAAGGAAATTACTACAAAGCCTTGTTTTAGTATGTTCCCCTACTGTGCGTCCTACTGGGTTTTTTTAATAAGGAAAGCTATCCATCCATGGAAGTGTATCCTGTTCTCCATGCTTGAGTGTCTAACAGCAGGCATATACAGTAGACTCTCTGATGTTTTCCTTCTTTAATTTTCACTCCATAATGTTCTCTGCCTGGTTTTGCTGACTGATGCAGGCACCTTCATAGTAGTTTTAATTAGGGGTGTGCACAGAATCTAGGCAGAAAAAGCTGCTTTTCTGTGTAAAATGGGGGAGGAAAGGGGGGGAAAACAATTAAATATGGTTACCAGAAAACAATGTGCAATTATGAAAGGGTGGCTAAAACAATTTAAAATGTAGTCATAACAACATTCAAAAACATCTATAGCAGAGTTCCCCAACTTGCTGTCCACCAGACATTGTTGGACCACAACTCCCATCACCCTGACTATTGGCCATGTTGAATGGGGGTTGAAGTGCAATAAAATCTACACTGTGCCACACTGGAAAAGACTGGTCAATGGTAAAGACTTTGCTTCCCCCCCTTTTAAGGAAACAGGGTTTTCCCCCCAACATAACATGAGACATGTGGGATCAGACCAAATGTCCTTCTAAGCTAGTAAAAGCCAGTCAGATACTTCATAGAATACAACAAACAAAACTTAAAAGTCACAACACTCTCCTGTAATTTCTCCAGCAATTGGTTACTCAGTGGCATACTGGCCTTCAACATGGGGGTTGTATATAGTCGTCATGACAACCAACCATTCATAAAAGTATTTCATTAAGCATTTGTCTAATCCCCCTTTCAGAGCTATCAAAGCCCATGGTCACCATCAACACATCATGTGGCAGCAAATTCATGTGGCAGCAAATTGCTGTGTGGGGAAAAATACTTCCATTTGTCCTGAATCTCCCACCGACCATCTACATTGAATAGCATTCAAGTTCTAGTGTTCCAAGAGTGAGAGGGCAAGTTTTTCCCATTCCATTTTGAGTCCTCATTTTGTTCTAAGTCAAAAGACTTTGGCTGCACATGGTCCTTTTGGGGGGAGAGGAGGAGAACCAACAGCCCACTTGCATAAATCATGGGCTAGTAGTCCAAGTCCATAAAGGGCAGCTTCTTATGTTTCCTATGTTTAACTCTGTCAGGATGGAAAGAGAGCAGGAACCTAGGAGTGGGGAACCTCAGGCCCTTCATGCTTCTCTATACAGTCCTTGGGACTCTCATTAGGCCATGACCCTCTCAGGCCATGCCCTTCATTCTCTTCAAGGGGAAGAGACATAGCTCAGTCTCTTTTATTTATGCATTTTTAATACATACAACTTGCAATTATATTGGCTTTCTGTTTCTTTATTTTTCCCACTGACACATCCAGTGGGTTTTCCTCATACCAGGGTTTTGGAAAGGATTGGGGAGGAGTTTTGACAGCATCCCAGAGTCCTCATGCCACGTTCCCAAAGCTGTGTGAGGTATGGGATTTTGGGAAGGAGGGGCAAGGGATCTGAGACACAGCCAGAGCCCTCACCCCTGCATCCCGAAGCCTGGCGCCTCAGTTACCTGGTATAGGAAGGCAGTTTAAGGGTTCTGGTAGAGTCCCACAGCCCTTGTATCACCTTCCCAAAGCCAGGTGAGCAGGCAGCACCTTCCTTATCTCCTTCTGGGAAGGAGGTGTGAAGACTCTGGGAAGGCACTGCCTTGCTTATTGGGGTCTGGGAAGATCGCAGGTGGGCCCTGGAAAGCTCTCATGGCCTTCCTGTGACCTTCCCAGACCCTAGTATGCAACCCTCCACCTGTGGGGGTCGGGTTCAGTGGGTTCTTGACTTTGCACATGGACCCCTGAAACTGAACCCTTGTGTAAGCAGTGGTCCCACTGTATACATGCATATATCTATATCTATCTATCTATCTATCTATCTATCTATCTATCTATCTATCTATCTAATCTATCATCTATCATCTATCTATCTATCATCTATCTATATCTATCTATCTAAAACAGCACTTCAAGCAGGCTTGCTCTGGATCCCTTTTCAATTTTGAGAACCACATCCTGTCAGACTTAGAATTACTAAAGGGATAACAACAGATCTAACTGTGTTAGCAAAGAGGATAGATCTTCTGGATGCACACATTGGGCACATTAATGCTACACAGCCTCAACTTCGAGAATAGTACCAGCCTCTTGTAGCTTCAGGGAATGGTACCCTTCTGAGCATTCCTTCCCTATAGCTCTATAACTACCATCTTGGAAACAGCATCATGTAATTTTTATCAGATCTTCTGATAAAGGCAGAAGAGAAGAGGGAGAGGGAGAGGGAGAGGGAGAGGGAGAGGGAGAGGGAGAGAGAGAGAGATTGAAACATCCTAAAGAGATGTTTAGGAAGCATCTTAATTATTCAAACAATTATTTTCTCTCAGTTCTTTTGCAATATTTTGTTGGAAGAAAATTTGGTTTGGTTTGCAGTTTTAAACAAACTGACCTAATTCACATCTCTGGAACTAATGCATAGATCAAAAATTAGGGGTGGGAGAGAAATTCATTTTAATGCCAACTTCATACATCCCAAACCAAGATGCAAACTGAAACACAGCTCCCCTTTGAAATTCACACTTTTCTGAATTTTGCAATGAAGTTCTCAAACCAAGAAAATGTCCACCAAGAGTGTATATTAGTGAAAATAACATTTTAAAAAATACATATATTAGGAGAACGGGCATGAGAACGCATACTGATTTTCATGCAGACTTTTTTTTTCCAGTATTGCTGCTGTTTTGTTTTGTTTTTGCAATAGGATGAACCAAGTTTAAGATTGGGAAGAAGAGAAATGGAGAGAAAGTGAAACTTATGGATTCATCCATCCCTTACAGAATGTAATATCCATTGGATTTTGCACTTCTCCTAATTTTGCAGTATAGTTCTCAGCTCAAAGAAGTATCAGAATGTGTGTGTGTGTGTGTGTGTGTGTGTGTGTGTGTTTAACCACATATTTTAGGATAAAATGCATTTTAAAATGCATACATTGAGATAAAATATGTATTTAAATGCATTTTTGAGATAAACTATGCAATTAAGGATTCTTTAAATCCATACTTCAATGTGTATTTCACTTTTTTGTTCCTAACCGACTCAAAAGATGACGCAGCTTCTCTATGAATCTTCATTATCTATTTCATAATATTTATGTACCGCTTGAATGTAACAAACAAACAAACAACAACCTCAAAGCAGAAATTGTAGCAATTTATTTCTCTTGGACAAACATACCTTTTGTAATTTTATATGGTTCTGTTATGGAAAATGCAATACCGTACCAAAAAAATAAAAATAAAATAAAGACTAAAAGCCAATTTCTGTACAGATGTTCTTTCTAAAATCAAATATTCCAGATTAATGTAGAAACAGGATGGAACAGAGTTATGGCTAAACGCATGCAAAATTGTCATAAACTGGAAACAGATAGATCCATCCATCCCTATTTGCAAGTAGTGTGATGCAGCCCTTGTAGCAGAAATGCAAATGTTCTTTAAAATTCATTTGCAAATAAATAAATAAATAACACCACCCTGACTCAGAAACAAATACGTTTTATGGAAGCTTATTTCAAATAGTCTCCAAAACTAACACTGACATATATTTCGACTACAAAGAAAAGGAACATTGGACAAAGAGAATTCTGCTACATAATGCTAATGGAATAAATGCCTTTAAATGGGGGGTAGGTGAGAAAAAATAAATGCACATTTGATATTTGAAAAGAATTTCCACTGTAATTAAATTAAAATTGGTAGATAAAAATGAGATTTCATAATGTTCTGGTGTTATATTGCTATCAATATTGGGTTGTGTTGCATCCATGACAACAGGATGGAAGGTTGCTTATAATACTATTATGTTACATCCCACAGCTGAATGCTAATGCTGTGATGCCAAGGAAATCAAGTTTCAAATCTGGAGTCGGTGAACTTGCCATTGCCAGACTCAGAATTATAAGGAAAGAGCGAAAGCTAATAGGCAAAAAATATCAAGAGTGGTTATCTTTTCAGAAGTCCACCATTGTCTGACAAACTGTGTTTTAACATAATGCAAATACAAAAAAAAAAAAACCCAACCCACAAGAATTTAACAGGATGATCCAAATCAAGGATTCCCCATTCACTTAAAAAAATGAAGCAAAACCCACAGCTCTAGCAGCACCAGCAAATTACGAAACTTAACTCAATTTTCTTCTGCACACAGTGAGAATTGATCATTTGGTTATCCAGAGAAAGAGCTTAAGAAAACAAATGGAGATTCTTCCGTTTTGATCGTGGATCTCCTTCCTTTTTCCCCACACTGCAGTTTAGTCTGGGGAATATATAAGCCCAGGAGAACTGCCATTTTCCAATATAGATGTAATCCAAAAAGTGAGGTCCAATTCAGTCCTTTATCCACAGTAAGCCTTTACACAGCATTGGGGGAAGCTGCAGCCTTCCGTATGTTGTTGGACCCCAATTCCCAACATTCCTGATCACTCCCATGCTAGCTGGGAGTTGTAGTCCTACAGTTTCTGAAGGGCCGCCATTTCATTTCCCTATCTTTGTTTAAAAGGTGTGCATGTAATCATAATTGGATGTATGATTTATTCTCTGGCATTCACAATATTTTTTAAGTCCATTGCATGGACTTCATTTGTGCAGAGAGGATATTCTCTTGGTAGCAGGTTTGTTTGTTTGTTTATCGCCTTTTTTGCCAAGGCACTTGGTGTGGTTTACAACTTTACAATACATGTGCATCTTTTTTTAAAAAAACACACACAACACCACCCAACTTTGGGTTCATTTGATGTGTGGGTTCTCACCAGCTCAAGTAATTCTTGCTTCATTCTTGGTGAGTTTTCTTGGCAAGTGCTCAGAGATAATGCTGAGTATCTCTCTTTAATGAGAGTTTTCTTCTGGTCAGTAACATCAGCATGTGCACCGTTGGAGATTGGCTAGGTATGTGCATGTGCACATTAAAAATCCCAAGGTCAAGACAATGTGATTGTTGGATATATTTACTGTACCAGAGCAGTTGGCTTTGGGAGCCCAAACTGCTGAACCTACATGCAACAGTTCAATGCACTTTAAGAACTGGAGATGAATGTTGAGAGGATACTGTGGTTGATTAACCTGCTGAGCATTATGAAAGGCCTGGGTTCATGCTGAGGTCACATCCATACCATAAAGTACTTCCATAACACATTAAGAGACACAGCTCCCGCCTAAGAATCCCAAGGACTGTAGTTTGTTAATGGTGCTGAGCAGTCCTAGTTTTCTAGAAAAGGAGGTGCCAGAACTCACCATGAACACCTCCCTTGTTCTCTTCGAATGGCAATGGTGCCCACTTTGAATGCATAGCGTTGATGTGACTTGAGAACCAGCATGGTGTGACAATTAATGTCAGGCTAGGTCTGGGAAGACCTGGTTTTGAATCTCCACTTAACCATAAAACTCACAGGATGACCTTGGATCACTTTCTCTCCCTTTGTCTTTCACAGTGTAGCCTACCTCAAAAAGGAAAAAAGGAAAGAGGATAAAATAATTTATGCAACGTTGAGTTCCTTGGAGAAAATGTGGCGTGTGTGTGTGTGTGTTTACATATTTATTTCACAAATTTATACAATGCCTCATTGTAAAATAAAAAACAAAAAAACCCTCAAAGCAGTTTACAAAAAATATGTATGAAAACTTTTGGTTTCATCTCCAGACCACACAGGCGTGTTCAGCATTTGATCACTGCAACATCAATAACTTACATGTGTGAAGGTTGCATCTACATCAAATGCCATAGTTAGTAGGAGCATTCATCATAAAAAAGTTGTCCTGGTGTTTCCTATGTTAAATGAGGTGTGTAGTGTGGAGGTTCATACAAGGACCTTTTTGGTGGTGGCTCCACACCAGTGTATATCCATTGAGGTGCATCTTGCTGCAAACCTTTGTATTCTTTCCTTGCTAGACTCCTTGTGGCCAATGATTTAAATCAATTTTTTATATTTTAAATTATGTTCATTGTACAATTCACTAACGTTATTTTTTATTGTGTGTTACATTTAGATGCTACCTCGTATTTTTTTGCAATATGGGACCATTCTTAGGTCTTTTAATAAAATAAATAAATTTTGCAAACACTTCCTTGTGTCAGTGCTGAACCTGCCACCTCATCTTCATTGTTATTTCACATTTCCCAGGACCGGCATTAAAAAATGAGTTTCTGGCTCACATTAACCCCTTACTTGATGTTGCAACAGATACAGGAATAATGCCAAATATATCTCTAATATATTTGTTTCCATTTCATCCATCAGTGCATAGCTTCATTAGAAACACATCTCCCTTTTTCAAAAGAGAGAGAAAGATGTTACAAGCTGAGCTAAGGCCGATGGAGAAAGATCACTTGAATTTGCTCATTGATGAACTTCCTGGGAGAAGGCAGACACTATCAATATCATTGACCTTTGTGGGTACAGATGCTGTTTCAGCATCTGGCCCTACAATTTTGAAATTAAATAGAATTGCTTTGAAGGCACAAAAATCCTGTGATGGGGAAGGAACTTGTTTGCCTCTCACACAGTCTCTGCACTTCCCCCTTCTCCTATATGACAAGGTTGTTATTTACCGCATTTCATTTTTGTTATTTATTTCATTTATTAATCACTTCCCATGAAGCATCTCAAAGCACTTTCACAATAAAAACATCAAAAATAAAAGAACTGCATGCAGTTTAAACAATTGCATGTAAAAAATTAAAACAAATCCAAAAATAAAAGGAATTTCAAATCCAGTGCAGAAGCCCATTGAAATAAAAATTTTCAGGTAAAAGGCTTGTTGAAAGAAGAAAGTCTTCAATAGACACTGTAATGACAGTGAATATTGTGCCTGCCTGATATGTAGCAGGAGAGAATTCCAAAGGGTAGGTGTCACCACTTTAGATGTCCAGTATCAATATTATTGTTGCATCTCACCCTATTCTCAAAGCAGTGTGAGATACCAGGGGTTCCAGGCACTTACTCAGACTTTGGTTTCCTGGGAATGAGGGACAGTGGAATCTTTAGGATATATGGTTCATTTACACATCTATACAAACTTAGGCTGTGATGGAGGGGACCCCAGGATTAACACTCCAAGAAGATGTTGCTTCTCCCATAGTCACAGCCTTGGATTCCAACAGAAATCAAGCATGGCTCTCCCTCATAGGCTTCAGCCTGCCACCTGCTTCAAGCTCTCTCACACAAGTCTGGCCTTTGTCCTTCTCACCAACGGCCAGTGGCACAGAGCCACTTCCTTTGGTTACCTTAACAACCCGTACTTAGGGGGCCATTACCTCACCAGGGATTCGGGTGGCGCTGTGGGTTAAACCACAGAGCCTAGGGCTTGCCGATCAGAAGGTTGGCGGTTCAAATCCCTTCGACGGGGTGAGCTCCCGTTGCTCGATCCCTGCTCCTGCCAACCTAGCAGTTTGAAAGCACGTCAAAGTGCAAGTAGATAAATAGGTACCGCTCTGGCAGGAAGGTAAACGGCATTTCTGTGCACTGCTCTGGTTCTCCAGAAGTGGCTTAGTCATGCTAGCCACATGACCCGGAAGAACTGTCTGCGGACAAACGCTGGCTCCCTCGGCCTAAAGCGAGATGAGCACCACAACCCCAGAGTCAGCCACGACTGGACCTAATGGACAGGGGTCCCTTTACCTCTACCTTACCTCACCAGGAAGCTAGTTTGACTATTCAAACAATTGAATCATTGCTGAATCCAAGAATTGGAAGAGGCTCAGGCATACTGCCTAACCCCACCCCCCAAACTCACATCATCATCATTAACCCACCCTTCACCCCAAGGTCCCAGTGTGGGTTACAACATTAAAACACAGTATCAAAAACAATTTAAGACAACTTGCAATCACAAAAATAGACACCTAAAGTGTCTAAATCCAGGATAAAGAGGTGTGTGGTGGGTTATCTGATGAGATTATACTTGCTGGATGTGCTTTCCTGCAGAGTATGGTAATTGGTTGGGTATATACTGTAAGAATGAGGTGATCTTTCAGGTATCTTGGTCCTGAGCTGCATAGGACATGGTATTCTTAATGTTCTCACAACCAGAGCGGCACTGCTCATTCTTGACACTCTCATCTTCATTCAGCTTACAATATATAATACAGTGGCACTTCAGGTTACATAAGCTTCAGGTTACATACGCTTCAGGTTACAGACTCCGCTAACCCAGAAATAGTACTTCAGGTTAAGAACTTTGCTTCAGGATGAGAACAGAAATCATGTGGCGGCGGCACAGCAGCAGTGGGAGGCCCCATTAGCTAAAGTGGTGCTTCAGGTTAAGAACAGTTTCAGGTAAAGTACGGACCTCCGGAACGAATTAAATACTTAACCTGAGGCACCACTGTAGAAGTAGTATTTTTTTTTAAAAGTAGTATGTGCATGACATTCAGACACATTTGGACATGATCCCCTCATCCTGAGGTGAAGTGAGATGCCTTAGATGGAAGCACTTTGTAGTGCTTCATCAATTCAGATTTTAAAAAATAAATACCAGTAAATGCAGGGATGCATGTACTGAAAACCAAAGAAAGAATCTAACCTTATCACAGCACCCAGGTAGACTGAAGGCCAAAGAGACAACACACACCAGAATGGGGAGATAGTGAAGGAACAGCTTTGTCTTGACTGACAGATCAAGCTTGTGATCATTTTACATGGAAAGTAAATCTCTCTTAGTTTTCCCAGCACAAAATAAGCTTTAAAAGTGTCCAGTACTTGGGCTGATCTGAGCACTTTGGCAGGTTTCCTACCCAAGGGAACCCCTCTTGTGGCCACAGTTTTCAGACCAATTGCCCAAAACGCACATGGAAAAATTAAGTGATTCCTTTTTTACTTACCCAAAATTGTGAAAGCAGTCCTTGTGCAGAAAACCACTATAGGTATCTTTCTGAACTTTGGCAGAAATTGAGCCCTCAGAATGTCTACCAAATTTCCACCAACTCCAAGCAAACAACAGATTTAAAAAAAAAATCAGACTTTAAATGCCTAGAATAAATGCCCTTGGATCTACATGCTTGTGATTTGGCAGGTGTTTTTCACTGGAGGGGCTGCTGCAATTATCACCCACTTTTCTGAAAAGGTGGGGGGAATTCCCAGTAACAAAGGAGAGAATTCTCCAAACTGAATCAGGGGGAAGGTGGGAGAGAAAGAGACTGACATGAGCTGAATCAGGCAACCTATCAATAACCTCAGGCTGAGGTGGGTGGTTACCAGCATACTAAATCAGGATCCAGACCAAAATATGTGGTGAGTTTATATCCATAATATTTCCATAGTATTATATCCATAATATTTATTACTAGATTTAGAATACCACCAATCAACCGATATTCTCTGTGGGTATCTCCCCAAATGATTATCCACCAGGTTTTGCAGGCATAAAAGTCCTTCAACAGTTGTGGTTATCATAATCTTAATCAATTTATTTTATTTTTATTCTGGTCTTGTCCTAATAGTTCTCTTTCTCAGAGATAGACTAGGCTGAGAGGCAATAAATGGGCCAAGGACATCTAGAGTGGTGCCAGTGTGGTGTAGTGGTTCAGAGCGATGGACTCGTAATCTGGTGTATTGGGTTCGCGTCTCCGCTCCTCCACATGCAGCTGCTGGGTGACCTTGGGCTAGTCACACTTCTCTGAAGTCTCTCAGCCCATTCACCTCACAGAGTGTTTGTTGTGGGGGAGGAGGGGAAAAGGAGAATGTTAGCCGCGTTGAGACTCCTTCGGGTAGTGATAAAGCGGGATATCAAATCCAAACTCTTCTTATTCTAGTAACCTTTTTTTTTTTGGCCTAAGCAGGGATTTGAAATCAGGTCTCTCAGTTTTAAGCAGTTGTAGAAGATGTGGTGGAGCTGCACCACACACCTGACTACGATCCAGCTGGATCACTGCTGTTTACCAGGATGGTTAAAGGGAGAGGTGAGGCAGGGGTGGGGTTTGTGTGGTGTAAATGTACAAAAATAAACTAACCTGCCAATATGTTTGCACCATGCTGGATACATCAGTGCCTCCTCCTTCCCACTATGCAGCAGTGAATGCAACTAGTGGGAGGTCAGGTGAGCAGTGCAGCCCTACCATGCTGTCTGCCACTAGATTTAAGACCTATGCATATGGCTAGTCAATGTGGTGCCTTCCATATATTGTTGGACTGTAACTCTCATCAGCCCCAGCCAGCATATTATACATAGAGTACTGTGGAAGGATGTGTGGATCCAGAATTGGCCTCCACAGTCACTTACAGACTCATTGTTAAAACATTGTTAAAATGACACATAGCTACCGAAAACAGACCACTGTATTTTGATTTTTTTAAGAAACAGAAATGTGAGATATTCTCTTTTAAACAGGCAGTGTATCCAGTTCATAGATTCCAAAATAGTGGGTTAAAATGCAATGGCTGGTCAATGAAAGATGATTGCTCAAAGAGCTTGGAGCAGCAGAATACAGCATAGAAAGCCCAGAGAATGATATGAATATAGATGCAGTTCTACTGCTGAACCAAAGCAGGGTTGACCTATAAGATGACTGGGTAGGTGGTCTCCTGGGAACCATCATTAGGCTGAGGAAAAGCAAGGTATGTGTAATGAATGAATAGGTGTAAAGGCATTAGAATCTAAGCATTCATACCAATGAATTTGCTTACTGAATCAACCTAAAATGTTTAGCTCAAAAGAGAAACACTCTAAAAACAATAGTTATCTTTCAGCACATTGCCCTGGTACCACAACTGGATCCTCAGTTTCATCTACTGAGTCTGTCAGTGTGTAGAGTCTTTGGTTGTTGTTGCTGTTGTTCTACAGATGTGGCAATAATTTCTACATGGGTAAATATAACTTGTCAATTCCTAAGCACATTAAACTGCCTGGCAGATAACCTGTTGAAGTCTGAAGTCCCAGGTTGGGTTACTGCAAGTGCTAGACAAATCACCTTATTTTTTCCCCACTTCAGTTTCATACACATATGTTTGATCTTAACTTCTTTCCATATGGTTTTCTGTAGATTTTTAATGATTTTTTTTTATTTAAAACATTTGAATTTTTCCCAATACAGTGGTACCTTGGTACTTGAATGGCTTGGCTCCCAAACAAATCAGCTCCCGAATGCCGCAAACCCAAAAGTAAATGTTCCAAAAGTAAAATGCAAATGTTTTTCGGAAGCCAAACATCTGACATGGCTTCCGCTTGAGTGTAGGAAGCTCCTGCTGCCAATCAGAAGCTGTGCCTCAGTTTTTGAATGGCTTTGGGAGTTGAATGTGCATCCATCATCTCTAAATTGTATGCATTTCTCTTACAATGCACACATGTTTGAATAAAAATGGCATCACAAATTTTAGAGAAGTGCACTATCTGAATGATAATTTTATCCACATAAAAGTCTGGGAACCATGGATTAGATGGGTTTGACTTTGAAATCCAGACTGAATGAAATTATCTTCCATCCCATGCTACAAGCCAACCTATAAATTAACAAATTCCCCATCTGTTTCCTACTGGATGCACAGAAGCACAAAAGGCCCTGAAATGGTGATCCACTTCTCAGGATCTGGTTTTGAAATAATTTTGCATAGATCAGTGACTTGAAAACTGATCTGTATATCAGTGTTGAATAATGAAATTCTTCAGAGGAACCTTCCCAAGGATGAGTTTGGAAACTAGTGATGTGAGCTACCGTAACTTCAAATTGGGATAGATCAGAATATGAGCTCCCTCTATATGGCGAAGAACCTTGACAATCAAATTTATTTAGAACATTTGTTGACATCTCAATCAACATAGTCCTCTGGGTGATGCACACAGAGTTCAAACAATATACAATTAAATCATTAAACTATTATAACGATAATTAAAACACTTAAAACATTTTTTTACCTAAAAACCAATGCAAGCGGAATAACAGCATTTAAAGCACAACATAAGCAATATGTTTCAAATGAAAGAATGACGGCAGTGCAATCTAGAAATTAAAATAAATACTTATATCTAGAGTAATTAGTTGTGTTTCTGATCCATTGAAATCAATGGTGAACTTAGTCATTGAATTCAATGGAACCTAAGTGCATGTAGCTTAGATTGGATACAAGTAATTGTAATTATTTGAAGGTTTATCTTACACTGTTACCCCACTCCATATTATTTGCACTGAGTTTTAAATGCTGTTTGACTGCAATTCGATGCACACCTATGTGAGAGTAAGCCCAACTGATAATAGTGGAGGTTATTTCCGAGTAAATGTGCTGCTTGTCTGGATCCAACATCATGCGTACCCCTGGGCTGTAACTAAAGGCTATTATCTAGAAGCAAAAGTTTATCAGAGGGGAACTGCTGAGAGCAAATTTTGTAGGGTTCGTTCAAACAAGCAAAAAGGCATGCTTTATCATCTTTCAAATAGGTCTCTTCCACAGCAAAATGTATGCAGGGAAATGTAAGGTTTGAAAAAACTTCAGCCCCAGATTCTGTCCCCCCACCCTGGTCATACAAGCTTTCCATATGTGGGGAAATGTTGGCAGTGTGCCCTCATATAAAGACTGCTATCCATGTGGGTTCTGAGAAAGTACAAGCCTAGGAGAGGACTATACCATATTCCTTCCTCCAGTTTGAATCGCCTCTCAATGTGTTGCAAACACCCCTTTGCAATTATAACACTAGCCCACAGCATCTCCTTGTTTGCCTCACAGTAGCTAAGCTGGCATTGTGGCATCCAAAAATGCACATATAGATTACATAGGCAGGCCTCTAATGACAGATAGGCCCACCTGCTAGAGAGTGGTATTTAAATGGCAGGACAAAGGGAAGGGAAATTGCCTAAGGGAGTGGGATTAGGATCAGGTGAAGGTTAATCAAAGGAAATGACAGTTAAATGGTACTCTGGGCTCCTGAGACTGTACGTGTGCATTTCGCTGGAAAATGTGTTGTGGGTTTCCCATAAAGAAATATATATAAACAGAAGCAAAAATAATGGATCAAAAGGAAACATAATTTTCACTGCTGCCCCATCAAAACCTTCACGGCTGGTTTCAGAACGTCCATCAGCACAGCCCTAAATAACAAGCAGAACAAAGAGGAAAGCCATATTACAGACACACACACACACACACACACACACACACACACACTGCTTTTTATATATATTTAAAATATATATATCTGAATGAAAAGTAGTATCATGATTTGGATGTGGGTTTCACACAGCTGAACAACTCAGTTCCCTTAGGAAGTGTGATTGGATTGGATTGCCATCTGAAATATTCACATGCCGAAAAAGGAGGGGGTACTGGCCAATACTTGGTGATGAGTGCCACACACACACACACACACATACACACACACCATTTTAGGCTTGTGGGTTTATCAGGCTGCAGTCTTCAATTGGGAGTAAGTCCCTTTGAACTCAATGGAGTTTACATCTTGAGTAGGTAGTTACAGAATAATCTGGAATCAAACTCACTAACATTCTTTTTTGGGAAAAAAGAAATCATAATTTTGTTATTAGAGAAGAAGCATAAGTTACACATAGACTTTTCACAGTAAGGGGAATAATAATAAAGCATAGTAAGTTTGACCTAAAACAAAAAAAAATCCTTCCAGTAGCACCTTAAAGACCAACTAACTTAGTTCTTGGTATGAGCTTTCGTGTGCATGCACACTTCTTCAGATACACTTCTTCAGTGTGCATGCACACGAAAGCTCATACCAAGAACTAACTTAGTTGGTCTTTAAGGTGCTACTGGAAGGAATTTTTTTTGTTTTGACTATGGCAGACCAACACGGCTACCTAAGTTTTACCTAGTGATCATAAATAGAATGTGCAGGGAGAGGAATAAGAAAATAAGGTAATCTTCTACAAAACCTCTCCACATAGTAACCTGGGAAATTGGAGGTTCAGTGGAGTTTGCATCTGAGTTGACAAAGGAAAAGAATTCATGCCACATCAAATGAAAACAGTCTATTTTTTACTTGCCTCTAAAGTCTGAGGGCTCTCCTTTGCTGTGTTAGGTGTTCTAAAATCTTTCCAAGCCACTCCTCCTGAGAGCTGGGGTGGTAGGTTAGATTTCCAATGAGAAGCAACTGTGAATCTGGTGCAGCTAGGAGCATGAATACTAAGGACTTATCAATAATTGAGGGATTTCTGCCCCCTTCCAAGTAGTGGAGTGCCAGGGCTGGGGTTGGCATTAGAGTTGTGCATTTTTAGAGTAACTTCTTGTATTCTTGCAGATATGGTTTTTAACAGGGCTCTGGACCACAACATTTCCCAGTCATGTTCCTCTATCTGAATACCTGGGCTACTCTCACAAACTAATCTCAGTCCATGGGAGGAGCCAGATTCTATACTGAGTAGATATTTGTATATATTAGAAGCTAGGCCACTTTGACTGGAGATTACATATGAACAAAAGGATTTTTAAAATGTCAAGCAATGGAGCCCTTCTCCTTTATAGAGTAGGAATATACTTGCTTGAGTTGGAGCCAATTATATAATTATTATTATTATTATTATTATTATTATTATTATTATTATTATGATTTATACGCCACCCTTCCGAGTTCAAAAACCGGGCTCAGGGTGGCTAACAACAAATGTAAAACACTTTAAAACACCTAATTATGAAAGCAGCATAAAAATAAAAACATGAATAACAATAAAATTCAAAAATCAATCAGATATTCCCCAGGCTAGGTGGCTGAATTGGTCCTACTTGGGCCAGCGAGGAGGCCAGAGGAGAATTTGCTGTGGGGTCTCAGAGCAGGTGATCTTCATAAAAAGGGGAGGGGAAGGGAAGGGAAATAAAAGATCAGGCTGAATTCAACTTAAAGGCCAGGTGGAATAGCTCTGTCTTACAGGCCCAACGGAAGGAGGTTAAACCCTAAAGGGCCCTAGTCTCATGGGACAGAGCATTCCACCAGGTCACAGCCATCACTGAAAAAGCCCTGGCCCTGGTGGAGGATAGTTTGATTTCCTTAGGGCCCAGGACCTCTAAACTATGGTTATTCATGGACCTTAAGGTATTCTGCGGGGCATACCAGGAGAGGTGGTCCCGTGGATACGAGGGCCCTAAGCCACAAAGGGCTTTAAAGGTCAAGACCAGCACCTTGAACCTGACCCTATACTTCACCAGGAGCCAGTGTAACTGGTAGAGCACATCTTTTGCCCAATGGGTGGGGTATAAATAATAAAATAATTGTGGTTATTATTATGGTTGTTGTTGTTGTGTAAGTTTTCCAAAATGGGTTGACCTTTGGGCAAAATATATTTAGTTGTATAGATTCACCTTTTTCTCCACAATAGGAATTTGTGATGTTCATCATTAAAGCAAAAGGCTGGGTGATCCAAAATAGGAGTTAAAGGCAATGGCAAATGAGCATATGTGTTTGCCATTTATGCCATATTCAGAGGGTCAACTGTAGAAACACTTCACTTATTTTATTCACTAAAGTTTTTCAGCCTGATGTGGCTTGTGATCCACCACCACAAAGTAACCCATCATGAAATGTTAAAACTGAGGCACAGATTCAATTAAAACAAAACAAAGCAAAAGAGTGTTGTGAACCACTACTGAAATAGGAGAACATGAGGCAAAATACATCAAATGCATTATTCATTATTTGCAGTATTAGAAGTATCCATAGTATTACAAGTTATTTACACAGCTCTGGTAAAGCCTAATCTGTTTCCCTCTCTGGTACTAATGAAATATGGCATCAGATCTTGAATCATCCTATTACATGGCCTTGCAGGAACATAAAAGGTTAGGATTCCAGAGTTATTAATCCTCAATCGTTTTGACAATTGATTATGAACACACAGACCAATGCACTCTTTTTAACATACAATCAGAAATGCTCAAAATTAATTGATTTCTCCCATGCACACCTGGCAGCAGCAAACTTTGAAACAAAGATGTGCATTTGTGTTTAGATGTGCTGTTTTGTCAGCATTTGGGACTGGATGTTCTTGTAAAAAAGCCATGCCAATTCTACAGAGAAGGGAAGCTAACTTGGGGTATAGGGATGGGCGAGGAATTTGAAAAGCTCCCTTCCCCCGTGCATACACCTCTCTTGGTGAGTATTGACTTTTTCTTTTACTCTGTGCCATAATGTCTGATCAGATCTATGGACACTGGCTACAATCCAATGCAGCATTAAGAACACTTAAGCCCTTTGAAATCAGCTGGCTTATAGACACTTAGCTCTGTGTTGCATTGTGGCCTCTGAGGCTAGAGCCAGATATTATATATGCATCCGTCTCTGAACATAAGAACATAAGAAGAGTCCTGCTGGATTAGGCCAAAGCCCCTTCTAGTTCAGCACCCTGTTCTCATAGTGGCCAATAGTGCCTATGAGAAGCCCACAAGAAGGAACTGAGCAGAGAAGTCCACTCCCCACTTGTGATTCCCAGCAACTGGTCCATACCCTCCAATGTTTCTCCACTGAAAATAGGGTCGTCCCATTCCATAATGATTTTACTATTTATACCCAACACATCTTACTGGGTTGCCCCAGCACTTTGAGCAGCTTCCAACATATATAAAAACATAATAAAACATTAAACATTTTTTTAAAAAACCTTCTCTATACAGGATTGCCTTCAGATGGCTCGGGGGTCGGATAACTCCGTACCCTCTAACATTTCTCCAATGGAAACAGGGGCATCCTACCATGCCCTCCGACATTTCTCCAGTGAAAATAGGGACATCCTAAGGGAAAGCAAGGGACGCGGGTGACACTGCGGGTTAAACCACAGAGCCTAGGACTTGCCAATCAGAAGGTCGGCGGTTCGAATCCCCGCGAAGGGGTGAGTTCCTGTTGCTCGGTCCCTGCTCCTGCCAACCTAGCAGTTCGAAAGCACGTCAAAGTGCAAGTAGATAAATAGGTACTGCTCCAGCGGGAATGTAAACGCCATTTCCGTGTGCTGCTCTAGTTTGCCAGAAGTGGCTTAGTCATGCTGGCCACATGACCCGGAAGCTGTACGCCGGCTCCCTCGGCCAATAAAGCGAGATGAGAGCAGCAACCCCAGAGTCGGTCACGACTGGACCTGATGGTCAGGGGTCCCTTTACCTTTAAGGGAAAGCAGGATCAAATCAGAAACCAGGAAGGCTTCTCTAAATCAGGGACATTCCTGGACAAATGGGGACAGCTGATCATCAAGACACACTGCCTCTGACAGTGCAAGAGAGTAGCTGCTGATAACCTTGCCCTCCAAGGCAACTGTGTGTCTCATCAACCCCTCTCCACTTTGTATCACTCACTGCAGGGAAGAGGAGCAAATTTCAGTCCAAGGGCCTCATTCCCATTTAGGCAACTTCTGAGAGGCTGGAGGAAAAAGTGAGCAAAGCTATGAATCTGAATGTTACCTTCATACTCTAACTTGGTTTCCACACACACACACACACACACACACACACACACACACACACACACACTTTTCTGTCCTCCATTCAGGCAAACAAAAAACACAGTCCGCATTCAAGGACACATTCCAGCCCAGCAAAAACAGTCAAAGAGTGTCAAAGCAGAGCCATGCAACAGTGATGAACTTCAGGCTCTCAAATTTCAATGGTGCCCTGTGCAATGCTAACAGTGCCCTACCTCTTGGTTCTACACCATTGTTGTGGTGCCCCCTGCAGCGTGGCAGTGTGGCTGAACCAGTTGCGCTACTCTAAAACCACTTATGTGGGGAGGGTTGTGGCCTGGGAAAATAATATGGGGTGTGGCCTGGGGATAACCTGAGGCAAAGGAGGTTTTAGGGTAGCACGACCAGTTCAGCCGCACTAGGCACTGGCACCACAGTGGGAGCTGCAACAGTGATGTAGAATGGAGTGCAAGAGGCAGGAAGTGCCAAATTTTAGAATCGCACAGGGCGCCACTAACATTTGGGAGCCCAAAGTCTGCTGCTATCTGAGGGACAGAGAAGGCTGGGGGGCACATTTGGCCTTTGAGCTTGAGGTGATAACTTATGATAACTTTCTAAAGTCTTGACAACTGGCTGCTGGCAAGGTAAGGAAACATTCAGCATCATGATGTCAAGATATAGCAGTTGTTGCTGAGAGCAGAGTAGAATGGCTACTTAAAGGTAAAGGTAAAGGGACCCCTGACCATTAGGTCCAGTCATGGCCGACTTTGGGGTTGCGGCGCTCATTTCGCTTTATTGGCTGAGGGAGCCAGCATACAGCTTCCGGGTCATGTGGCCAGCATGACTAAGCCACTTCTGGCGAACCAGAACAGCGCACGGAAATGCCGTTTACCTTCCTGCCGGAGTGGTACATATTTATCTACTTGCACTTTGATGTGCTTTCGAACTGCTAGGTTGGCAGGAGCAGGGACTGAGCCACGGGAGCTCACCCCGTCATGGGGATTCAAACCGCCGACCTTCTGATCAGCAAGTCCTAGGCTCTGTGGTTTAACCCACAGCGCCACCCGCATCCCTGAATGGCTACTTAGGTATCACCAAAAAGAGAGGACAAATGAGGACGCTGATTTGCATAATATTCAAACATGATAGTTTCTATGCAGAGATGCAAATGTATATGGAAGCCCCAAAGCTGGAGAGTGGAAGCTCCCAAACTGCTGCAATCAGTTCTAAATTATTATTCAAACTTGTGAATGTTTGACTGTATTAGTTACATTTTACATGCATGGAATATTTCTTGGAGGTGTGAATATGTGGTGACTATTTGTTATATGTATTTTCAGAAACTGAAAAGTGGTTGTTTGTTAACTTTATTTTTCAGTTTCTGAAAATACATATAATACTTTTTTAAGACTTAAAAATAAAACACCAGTTGTTGGGGCAGCGTCTATTGCAAACACCTCCCTGAGGGTGATTCCCTGCATAAATGGGAACCAGCTTGAATGTTAGCCTCACTTACTGCTAGGCTGAATTGTTGATTTGTTGTTCACAAATAAACATGGCTGTTGATTCCTTTCTGAATAAAGCTGCTTCGTGGTTTCAGGGTAGGCCTGTTGCAAGGTCTTCTCATACAGTGAGTGCATTTATAAAAACTTTGAGGTTTCATCAAGTGGTATATTTATTAATTAATTAATGCTCTTCCCAAACTTCATGGGATACTGCACCATCTGGATAAAATAACAATATATAACAACTCTCATTCTCCACTAGTACTGTAACATTGGAGAGTCAGCAGGTACTTCTGAATGATGAATTGATTTCCAATGAGGGTGTTTAAAAAACAACAACCAGCTGACTAATCCTGGATAAATGCAAACATTCATATTAATCTTGTTCTTTTCGTTGGCAATATCTCAAAAGGCATTTGCCAAGCCATCAGCCCCTTCCAACTATAGAATAATGTTACGTTTCTGTATCAAGCAGCTATTTAAAAGTTCAAGCCCAGGCTATGCTTCTTTTTTGCAAAACTTATCAGAGTCAGTTATAGATACTTATCCAAAAGACACGACCCCCTCTAAAACAGCCTTCTTCAACCTGGTGCCCTTCAGATGTTTTAGATGACAACTCACATCAGCCTCAACTGGCAAAGCCAATTGCCAAGGCTGATGGGAGTTAAAGGGCAGCAGGTTGAGGGAAAGTATTCTAATTTTTGGTCTGCATGTCATTCTTGCTTCTCGCCTGATAATAGACAACTAGTTGAAGGTCTAGCAGAGTGTTCATTAGGATAGCAATAGAAGCGATGTATTTAATTGCATTTTGTGATTTCATGCTTGTGAGTCACCACAGAAGTGGAGCCAGGCTTTGTTCCCTCTTTACAATGTCCCCTGAGGGGTCTGAACAGAGTGGACAGTGGCACTTCAGATAGTAACTGGTTGTATGTGTCATGTTCCTCTCCAAAACTCTCCTCACATGTAGAAAACTAGCACAGGAGGGAACAGACTGGGACAGAGCCTTTATCTCTGTTGTGCCATTATGGAGGGTGTTCCCCCTGCTTCCCTTATCTGCTGTTCAAAGTACCTCCCCCTTCCTATGACTATGTCCCATCACAATATTTAAGATAACCAGGAACACCCTCATTAGCTTATTGTCCATACAAGTAGCTCAGTTCTACAATGGCACACCAAAGACCCATAAGGAAGGGTGTCCTCAGGAAGTAGCTGAAAATATTTTTGTGACTTTTGGTGGCCAAGGAGAGGGCAAGGTGGGGTTTAAATCTGTTATTATAAAGCACCAATGCTGCGCAAGCAAAGGCTCTAGCAGCTCAGGCAGCAGCTTGTGGCTGCAAAGCCAGACAGGATGTTTGTGACTGTTGCCATGGGAACAAAGGGGCAGTCCATTCTGTACTGAGCACCGGATGTTAGCTCAGTGTGTGTGTCATATGACCCGTACTGGAAGTACTTGGGTTGAGTCTATTCTAACTGCTATGGAGTGCAGACATGTTTTCTCTGTAATGATATGAAAGACAGGAATAAAAGATGTAAATAGATTTCTGTCTGCTTCTTTCCCCTCCCTGGGGGACACCAAAGGGGAGAGAGGAAGAACGGTGTGTTCCTCTCACACATCTGAGAAGAATCGCCAAGACCTCGGCTGCTTATCAGCAGTGTAGCAGCGGGGAGGTCGCCAAGGAATATCTGCCGGTGCCTAAGCTGTGGCACATACCTCTGACCTGGCAGAATTCCAACAAAATCAACATAAACCACTTTGTTACTTGACAGAAGCACTTGTGTTGGCTCAGGCTACAGGAAGTATAAAATGAAATGTAGTGCTTTGGGGACCATTTAAAGGAAATATTGTTCCTGTTATAGGATGTTTGCATTTCTCCTACTTTTTATGAAGATATCTTAGGGGGAAATTGATGAGCTAATGATTGTTCTTGGAGTGAAAATATTCTGCTTTCCATCTCTGCTTCAGAACAGCAATACTGATGCTAAAACTTTTTTTATTAAAAAAACAAAAACAACCCCAGAAAAATGTAACTTTATGTTTCTCAAAATCCATACCTGTTCCTCTTAAGAACACTGAAATTGTGAGGTCAATGTGTATGAATCCAATTGCCTGTCTTCATCTCAAAAGCCTTTAGCTCCATCAAGAAAAAAATGAATGCCACTTACAAAATGAAATTAAGGCTTCTATTTCCCCCTCATTTGAACTACAATGAACTAGCAGATAGGGTTGGGAGAGAAATTTGATTATGTTGATTAAGCTCATATATTAAAATGAATGTATCAAATGTGCAATTTCTGAAACAATATAAGAGCTGAAACACAGCCATCCTTAAAACATTGCACTTTTTCATTTTTTGTGATGTTCTCCAACCAATTAATGTTTGCAAAAAATACGTATACAATGGGAAAGTATGCACAAAAATGAATATATTAGTGAATATAACCTACAAAAATGTGTTATACTGGGGGGGATTGCTTGCAGAAATGTACATTAGTCAAAACTACATACAAAAATGTGTTTATTAGGAAAAATGTGTAGTAAAATGCTGGTGAATTTTCATGAGAATATTTTTTTAAAAAAATCAAATTGCTCCAGAAATGTGGAGAACTGCATTTAAGAGCCAGTGTGGTGTAGTGGTTAAGAGCGGTAGTCTTGTAATCTGGGGAACCGGGTTCAAGTCTCCGCTCCTCCACATGCAGCTGCTGGGTGACCTTGGGCCAGTCACGCTTCTCTGAAGTCTCTCAGCCCCACTCACCTCACAGAGTGTTTGTTGTGGGGGAGGAAGGGAAAGGAGATTGTTAGCCGCTTTGAGACTCCTGAAGGGGAGTGAAAGGCGGGATATCAAATCCAAACTCTTCTTCTTCTTCTTCTTCTTCTTCTTCTTCTTCTTCTTCTTCTTCTTCTAAGATGGGAGAATGAGAAAATTGACAAATCCTTCTATCCCTAGCAGTGGGAGAGGGGGCCCCCTCCAAAGCATTTAGAAAAGGAAGTGTTTAAACATGTTTCCATTTTATTTCTTCCAGAGATTATAATGCATAATTTTTGCACAAAAGTCAATTACATAGCCCAGTGATTTACCAGCAAAGCTGGTCAAAAGATATTATCTTAGTGCCAGTTAATGTGTGTGACTAGTTACAAGACAAAATAAATCCTTCGGAAATTACTTTTTAAAGAAAATGTACATAAGAAAATCTCAACCAAAATGACAGCCCTAGTAAATGGTTTCCATTTACCAGAGAGAGTGACAGCTTTTTCTTCCTTAGGAAATCACTGTCCCTGTTCTGCCTTTCAGAGAAGTATTTTGAGGAGAGACCTTAGAAATAAAAGTGTGTCTGTGTGGTTATGAGTTAACAGCTTTTCTGGTTTCAGCAGTGGTGTGTGACATCAGAGCAGAATTTTGGGGCAGCTGTGCCAGCCCCCTCCCACTCAGCAAAATGAGGGCCCCTAAATGTAGCAAGCCTTTCTTACCACATTTTGAAGCAAGTACAATACCTAGTAAAAACCTAAATAGGGGGAGAGCAGAAGACCATTAAGTTCAGAGCTAAAATTACCTAATCGCACCACTGGGTTTCAGCCTATGCATAAACAGAAATGTCCCGTAGTGTTTCATCCAGGAAAATGGGAATGGGTGCATCACAACTCCAGCACAACCCCACCATAGCCAATTGGATCACTCTGCTACTTCTGTCAAACGCATTAATCAAAACGCAACATCCCATCACCTATAGGCGCCAGGCAAAAGCTTTCCTCTATGACCTAAGAAGTGGGTGGGACGATTTTAATGTATTTCTTTTTCTCCTTGGTTTTAAGGCATCAGGGAGGAGGGTGTTGTCTGGTTGTTTGCTTGAAAGTCACTTTGAGTACATCTGGGCAAGATAAAGTGACTAACAAATTGTAATAACAATTGTGGGAGAAGCAAAACCTCCAAGGGAACAAACTTGAAGCTATCCCATACTGCACTGCATTGAATTTTCTCAATATGCAGAAACCTTCTGGGTCTGTCTTAAAATATGGACTCATCCATTTCTTGAAAGCAGAGTGAGTAAGGAGGAGTGTGCACAAGACCAGAATGGATGTTTGTAAGTTTCTCCACCCAAAATGGTCTCACATTGCACATTAAAGAGGTATACTTGGAACTACTCAAATGTCTTTAGTTTTTATGTGCCAGAGCAGTTTTCCTGGGTCTTGTCTCTGGGATGACACAGAAGGAATCATGATCAGGGATTAATATTTTAGAAGAGATTACCATTACAAAGGAAAAAGCAAAGCTATTGACACCATGCAACCTTTCGAAAAGGACATTCTGCTGAAATCAGATTCAAGTCATTGGATACAAGCAGCTGAGAGTTCCCAAGCCAAAACAAAGAAAGAATAAAGTTTCAAATACCTTTTCCCACCCTCTTCCAGGAATGTTAAATAATCCTGGTATATTTTGTCCTGAAGTGACTTATTGTACAATTGACAGACTAGGGATGGGAGCAATTTGACTTGAAACATTTTAATGTTCATGCCCATCTGAGGAATTACTTCATGGAATGAAATGGCAAAGGTTACTAACATGGTTCCTTTAAAGTTGAGTTGATGCGGGGAACTAGAAAAACTTGCACTTTCTGGATAAAATCATACCCTGTGATTACAGGCTTGTCTGTCACATGGAGCTTTCCCTCCACCATCCCTCCATGGTTTCCTTTCCCTCATTATCCCTCCCTTGTGTTTACCTTGTATGGTAATCTTAGAGACATTTAGAGATTAACCCTATATACAAGAACCTGGCATAAAGCAAGCCAGTGTAAGTTAAGACAGCGTAAAGTTACACCAGATCCAAACTCTATTCAGCAGTGGGCCTACTGCTGATTGAGCAGGCTTCAGACTGGCAGAGGGAAAAGAAGCCTTTGAAATATTGTTTGAGGTGCACCACCCTTTTTGCTGCCTTAACTTATACCTAGTTTACACGTCACATGACTGAGCTGAATCAGTGTAGGATCCAGCCTAGGTCTCCCTTCTTTGGTTCCTCCCCCACCATGCCGCTATAGCACTCGTTTTTCAGAGCTTAAATCAGTTTACGATCCATTGCACTCAGCTCAGCCAACTGACTCCCAACTGAGTCAGGATGGAGGAGATACACTGGTGTATCTCTGGCTGAGCCAAGGATGAGGGAGTTAAGCCAGCCTAGTTCAGCTGTGCCAGGGACCTCCCAATTCAGCTGGCGATATGCTGGATCCTAACCCTTTTATCCCAGTGGAATTTGCTATAGGATTGCTGCCTCAATGTAAATTTTTTAACAGACACTTGTCTACAGCATATAGATTTGGTTTGCGAAATCACCACAAGGCACTTCAGAAGTTCTCATTTCGGCTCATGCTGAGTAGTTCCAAATCCTGCTCTATCTCTGACAAACTCAAAATTCCTCTGAGGTGCACCCCAATTTGGCTCAAGATTCAGGATTCATCCAGATCCCAAGCACAAGCCTAGGCTATTGTTTCACACCCAGAAGATACCTCGTGGAGAATATTCAACAGAATCAAAACTCCATCTGAAAACTGGAACTGTCCTAACTTATTTGATTCTTATAGGATAGAGTCAGTGTGTGTGTCCAGTACACTGTGGCCATGCAAGGGCAGGGTCCATGCCAGGGAAAAGAGGTGAAGAAGATAAGGGAGAAGCACCCTGGTCATGGAAGCTGCAAGTGACTACATTTCCCAAAAAGTCAAACCAGAAGTAGACAAGCAAAAGGATACTTACTGTGTCAGCAGTATTGAGATTGTGGCCTAACCAGGAAGGACCATAGCTCAATGATTGGAGGTCTTCTTTGCATTCAGAAGGTCCCAATTTCAATCCCCAGCATTTCCATGGAGCCATGAACAGCAGCTGGCAGTCAATTTAGGCAATACTGAACTAGATGGGCCAATAATCTGATTCAATGTAAGGTGTCTTCCTTTGATCCTAAGAGCAAGAAAGGACCTAGTCAACAATATGAAGGGTAAAATGAAATGGGTGCAGCTTTGAAAGCTGTTTATCAGAGATGAAGGATATTAGGAAGGACCACTCACTTGAAGGCTTTTGGCAGAACTACATATCACTTATCTAGGGATGACCAGATCCAACATTCCTGAATCATGTTTATGTAGCAGTGCTTCGTGGATAATTTACCCATTTCACTCAGATTTTTTTCCACATGCTTACAGGATAATTTCCAAGAGCTATCGTGTGCATAAAGCACCAGAATTAGCTCTTAGCAAACTTAAAATGAGAACTAGGACTTTGAAGAAAATATTTATTTATACTAGTAATTATTTTCCCTCAGGGATGGTGGCAATTACTTGGACAGTCAGGCACAAGAATGAGTTTTTAAAAGGACCATTCTGTGCTAACCTCTTTGACTTCAGATTGTGTTATGCACTCCCTTGAATTCAATTAGGTGGCTCTTAACACAGAATCTGAGAGTAAAATATCTTTAACTAGCTGTTGACAAAGAACAGTTCCTGATAAATGCAAACATCAGTGCACAAAATGCTGGTGGTACTGACAAAGATTTTAGCAAAAATGTTTAACAATCACATTTAGAAAAAATTACAATATAAATATGTAATCCACTGCAGGTGGTGAACCCCATAAACCTATTACAATTTGCCATGTTCATATTCTCTGGTATTCTGTAGGCCACATTCTATGTCTTTTTTTCCTCCCTTCCTTAATGCACCAGTGAAAAACATCACCCACATTTAAGCACCCAACCTATATACACACACACATACACACACACAAGAAAAGAATTGTAAAAAAAAAAAAAATCTCCAGCAAAGATCATTTATACATCTGACAACCTTTAA